>NC_055696.1:34607813-34692813 GCF_017639745.1 Melanotaenia boesemani
ATGAACATTTATAATTGGAAGAATTCATAACAAATTGCATAAAGCTGTTTAATACGGAAGCGTGGCGCTGTCACCCAAATAAAAAATAAATCGGACCATATCACGTTATAAACGTGATATGTTTATTGTAAAAACGTAAACCGTATTACGTTATAACGTGATACTTTATTGTAATAACGTGATACTTTATTGTAAAAACGTGAAACTTATCACGTAATAACGTGATACTTTATTGTAAAAACGTGAAACTTATCACGTTATAACGTGATAAGTGTATTATAAGAACGTAGCATACTGTATGCAGATGTTGTTACGACCTATACTGGAGCAAAATACATTTTATGGAAAATATACTCATCAAGCAGAAACTTTTCAATTGAGAGGCTGGTGCAGACCTGGTTTATTATTGTACACAAGACCGTTATAAGCAGCACGGTGCATCACCTGCCTGCATGCAGTGAGACGGTGCGTGCATGTGTCTGAGTGGCAATAGAGTGTGTGCGCTGCTTTCAGTTAATAATATGTTGTCTCCTGACAATAAAAATGAAAATTATAAAGGCTATATGCACCGCTGGGACTGGGAGAAATAAGTTGCCGACACAAAGACGTGGTCCTGTCTACTTAAAGGGTGCAACGTCAACAAATGTCCACCAAGCTTCATCTCTCCAATGAAGTAAAACTTAATCCCATTTAGTAAATTAGGAATTTCTCTGGAAATAATAAACCGGGTTTGCACCAGCCTCTTAACGACCCATTATTTGAGTCAGGTGTGCTGCTGTATGGACATACTGAAAACCTGCAGGACACTGGCTCAAGAGGTCCCAAATTGGGGATGCCTGCTCTGTGGCAATTCAGACACACAGGCACGCACCGTCTCACTGCATGCCGGCAGGTGACGCACCGTGTTGCTTATAACGGCCTTGTGTACAATAATAAACCAGGTCTGCACCAGCCTCTCAATTGAAAAGTTTCTGCTTGATGAGTATATTTTCCATAAAATGTATTTTGCTCCAATATAGGTCGTAACAACATCTGCATACAGTATGCTACGTTCTTATAATACACTTATCACGTTATAACGTGATAAGGTCCGATTTATTTTTTATTTGGGTGACAGCTCCACGCTTCCGTACCAGAGCATGGAGGCGCTACCAGGAGACGTGGAGGAGGCCGTAGGAGGGCAACAACCCAGCAGCAGGACCACTACCTCAGCCTTTGTGCAAGGAGGAACAGGAGAAGCATTGCCAGAGCCCTGCAACATGACCTCCAGCAGGCCACAAATGTACATGTGTCTGCTCAAACGGTCAGAAACAGACTCCATGAGGGTGGTATGAGGGCCCAAGGTCCACATGTGGGGTTGTGCTTACAGCCCAACACTGTGCAGGACGTTTGGCATTTGCCAGAGAACAAAAGATTGACAACTTAGCCACTGGCGCCCTGTGCTATTCACAGATGAAAGCACATTCGCACTGAGCACATGTGACAGACGCGACAGAGTTTGGAGACGCTGTGGAGAACGTTCTGCTGCCTGCAACATCCTCCAACATGACCGGTTTGGCAGTTGTGTGGGGTGGCATTTCTTTCAGACCTCATGTGGCTGGAGTGTGTCAGCAGTTCCTGCAAGACGGATGCATTGATGCTATAGACTGGCCCACCTGTTCCCCAGACATGAATCCAATTCAGCACATCTGAGACATTAGTCCAGATCTGGGAGATCGCTCATACCATCCACCACCTCATCAGGAGCATGTCCAGGTGTTGTAGGGAGGTCATAAAGGCACGTGGAGGCCACACACACTACTGAGCCTCAAAGTTGCATCAGCCTGTAGTATTTTCCACTTTAATTTTGAGTGGGTTAATAAATTTTATTTTTGTGATTTTGTTGTCAGCACATTCAACTATGTAAAGAACAAAGTGAAGAATATTTCTTTCATCCATTCAGATCTAGGATGTTAAGTGTTCCCTTTATTTTTGGAGCAGTGTATATACATACGTACACAGAAATTGTTCTATACAAAAATGAAAGCCTTTCATCATTGAAGAATAAAAAAAGGTTCAAAGGTTTTATTTGTCAGAGTTATTTTATCTTGAATTGTCCTTCACTTAACTGATAAACTACTTGAAAAGCTTAACATGAAACAGCCTGACTCATTTGAACAGACATTTAGCTCAGAACAAACTGAAATCACCTTGGTTTAACAGATTCAATATGACATTAACTATTTGAAGTTTTAATTGGTGAACACATGGTGAAATTTTCAGTATTTTGTTAACAAACACTTAACGCCTTAAATTCAATTAACAACAATTAATCAACTTATAAAGGATAATAAAACTGGCTATGCAAAACTGAACATTTTTAGTCATTTATGTGACCTTTTATTGTCACATAAGTGAAAATTTATGCAACTCCAAAGGTTGGAGCTTGCAAAATTCCTTCCATCATGTATTTTTTAAAAGCTTCATAGGAAGAGTGTATCGGCAGATAAAGTACAACAACGCAAGTATTTGCTTCTGGGTAGATTTTAGTGTGGTCGTGCAGAAACTGAATCTGTGGCTGATAGGGAAATCCAAGTGGGGGAACTGCTGAGGCTCCAGAAGTGAACTCCAGGACTGTCTCAAGGGTGATGGGACCAGCTTCCTCTTCTATTGGAGATAAAATGCAAGAGTAATTGTTAAGACATGAAATGTTGTTTGCCCCAATTTTGTTAAATTGTACAAGGGATTGGTGTAGTTTTTAGTTGAGAAAGACGCAAAATACAGACCTTCAATATCTATTAACCAGTCTCTCCAAAAGCATATTGACTGGTTCTCCTGAACCCGTCGATTGCTGCCCTGCACAGAGAAGGCTACTGTGAAAAGGCTGCTCAGGTCCTTGGCTGTGAGTGGCTTTTCTTCACAGACAAACAGGTCATGGAAAACTGTAGGGTGCTTCTGGAGCTCTTCGAGTAAACCAAGAGTTTTGAAGCCCTCTACAAACCTTAAAGACAGGAATATTACAATTATGTTGATAAAGCACCATAAAAGCAATTTATGTAAGCTTACAGCACTTTACATGGAGAAAACAGAAATTTTCATTTAGGCAGACTTTGTGATACTGGGGATAGACAGAAAAAAAAAACGTCAGTGTGGGGGTTCTTTTTAGCTTAAAAAATTGGCAAGTGAGGGTGTGAGAAACAGAATTAGGGAAAAATAACTTTGAAATGTGCGAAAGAAGGTCAGTAACTCCTGTTTAGTCGCTAAGAATAAGGGTGAATGGATGAATGTGAAAAAGCGCTTTCAGTAGTCAGTATGACTAGAAAAGCACTATATAGGTACAGTCCATTTACTACTTAACTAAAAAATATAAAAATTGGGAGTGAGGAGAATTCAGATTCAAGATTCAAAGTGTTTATAAGTTTATTTATTATAAGTTGCTGAGGATCTTCGGTGACATGCCGAACTTCCTCAGCCTCCTCAGGAAGTACAGCCGCTGCTGAGCCTTCTTCACCAGCTGTGTGGTGTTAAGTGTCCAGGTGAGATCCTCGCTGATGTGGACCCCCAGATATTTGAAGCTGCTCACTCTCTCCACTTCCAGCCCACGGATAAGCAGTGGATGATGAGGGTTCCTCTCCTTCCTCATGTCTCCTTGGTCTTGTCTGTGTTGAGGGTGAGATTGTTGTCCTCACACCACATCACCAGAGAGGCCACCTCCCTCCTGTGTAGTCTGCAAACTTCAGGATGATGTTGTCCTTGTGGGAGGCTGCACAGTCGTGGGTGAACAGGGTGTAGAGGATGGGACTGAGAACACACCCCTGTGGTGTGCCAACATTTGTGATGATACTGGCTGAGGTTCTGTTCCCTATCCTGACAGACTGAGGCCTGCCAGTCAGAAAGTCCAGAAGCCAGTCACAGAGGATGGGGTGTAGTCCGAGGGAGAACAGTTTGTGGGTGAGCTTGTGAGGGATGACCGTATTGAATGCAGAGCTGTAGTCAATAAAGAGCATCCTGATGTAGGAGTCTTTATTCTGCAGGTGTGAGAGGGAGATGTGCAGTGCAGGGGCGATGGCATCTGAGGTGGACCTGTTGGGCCTGTAGGCGTACTGCAGGGGGTCCAGTGTGACAGGTAGGTAGCTCTGAATGTGGGTCAGCATCACTCTCTCAAAGCACTTCATAATGATTGGAGTGAGTGCTACTGGCCTGTAGTCATTCAGGCAGGTGGGGGGTTCACTTCTTGGGAAGAGGGACAATGGTGGTGGTCTTGAAGCAGGAGGGAACAGTTCTCTGGGTAAGGGAGAGGTTGAATATGGAGGTGAGAATGTCTGTCAGCTCGTTGGCACATGCTCTGAGGGCTCGTCCAGGGATGTTGTCTGGCCCCGCCGCTTTGCGTGGGTTGATCCTCCTCAGGGCTTCGTTTACCTGGGCTGGTGAGACAACTGGTGAGGGGGAGGGGGGTGTGGAGGTCCAGGTGTCTGTGTCCCTCCTCTCTGTGTGGGGGGAGGAGGTCTCAAAGCGGGTGTAGAACGTGTTGAGGTCATCAGGCAGGCTGTCTGTGGCGCTGATTGTACTGGAACTGCGCCTGTAGTCGGTGATGTGTTGCAAACCCTGCCACATGCGCCCGGACTCAGCAGTGGAGTAGAAGCTGTCCAGCTTCTCTCTGTACTGCCTCTTGGCTGCTGTGATGGCCTTTCTCACTCCGTACCTCGCCGCTTTGTACTCCGCCTCATCACCAGATGTAAAAGCAGTGGAGCGAGCACGCAGCATGTGACGTAGCTGACTGCCATCTTGTTTAACAGAATGGATGGAATGTGCAAAGTGCCAATCTTGGCAGCATGCTGCTGGAATACTAAAGGATAGCTCCAGATTACCTCAGCAGATATATCCAGTGAAATATATTTAATCTCTGGTTCTTGGTAGTATTACAGTATGTACATCAAAATAAATTATGCCTTGCATAGAGTAAAATAAACATAATTGAAAAGACACCTGCTATTATGAACATATAAACATAACAAAATTGAAAAGTAATGATCAGTGAAGGTTTGGAACAGGTTAAAATGTGCACGTAAACCCCTTGATGTGCATTAATAATACAAGGCTTGGAATTGCTTACTGGTCAGTAGCATCCCTCATTCGTCCATTCATGAGGAACTCGACAGCAGAGCGAACCAGGGAGTCCTTTTCTTCCATTTTAGTGACACGTCTAAGGGAACCTATGATGTTTAGGCTATCAGCTGCTTCTTCAACGGCAATGTTTGCCTCCTCAATAGTTTCAGCTTCTTGTGTCTGAGTGAATAAAACTCTAATTAAAGGTTGCAGGGAAGCTGGAGCCTATTAGCCAGCAATTAACAGGTACACCCTGGACAGGCCACCCGTCCATTAGAGGTCCAACACAAACAATCCTTACAGTCACTCTGAAGGAGAATTTAGAGTGACTAGTTAGCCTAACATTATTTCTCTGGATGATGGAAGGAAGCCGGAGAACCTGGAGAGAACTCACAAAATCATGAGGAGAACAAACAAAGTCCACACATTGCAGCCCAAAAACATGTTCAACTAATGCTGGGCTCACACCAAACGATTTTCAGTCGCAGACTAAAAACGGAAGTCTTTGGGAAATCTGGGGAGTCTTACTGGAGTCACAGCACGGTCCCATTATCTTGATCGTTAGGTTTAAGCTGGTAATCTGCTCTGTTTAATGTCAATCGTTCCTTAGTCTTGGATCTGCGACAATATCAAATGTGTTTAATATTATCGTAAGTCGCAATAACAAAACACAGTCAACAACCAATAGATGAGCTCTGACAAAAGCAGAAACATGAATCCTGTCAATCAGAACAAGGGCAACAAAAAGAAAGAAAAGAAAAGAAAATAGATGAACAAGAACCGGTGATGAATCATCGTAGGTGGACCGTCCCGAAAGAGAAGCAGATGTTATTAAGAAGTAAACGTCTGCTGTGGATCATTTATGTGTAACAGTATAATGGTCTAACCAATGAGAGAAGAATAGAAACTCATTCATCCTCCAGATTCTGATGAATCGGTGTAACACCTGGTGGAGATGTAAAGGCACACTTAATGAAATAATAGTAATGTGTAATTCCTTACTGATCCTAGAAGGAAACTCTCCCCTTGTTTGCTTTGCTGTGGGCAGACCAGCCTTGGTCCATATCAGCTGTCCAACATATCACAAAAAATACTAAAAGAATCTAGTTGTAGTCTGTAAATAGTGATTCACAGTCTTTGTCAAATCTCAGTCTGAGACTTAAAACTCTAAACATTTGTCTTTAGGTGTGAGCTGTTAGTTTTCTAGAGTCTTTTGCAAATCTTTTAAAAGTCTTCTGATGTAAGCCCAGCATAATACACTTTAAAATGAGTAGCAAAATGACTGCTAATAATACTTACCTTCATCAGCTGCTCCCGGAGTTTATGATCGCTGACATCTTCCACTTTGACAGGGGCTGTTGGTAGCCCACAAATCTGCTGATACAGCCTCTCCGAGAAAAAATGGGGGCCAACTCCTCCGTGAACAACACATACCGAAATCATTTTGGCAACAAACAAGTACATCTTTGTCTCCAATGCTGCAGAGAAGAGTCAATTACAGTTAGAAAACAATTCCACAAACTATTAGCTCAAGTGCTTATGATAATAGACCAAATTATTAATGAAACACATTCACCAAAAAAAGGAAGAATGAATAAAAATCTGTAGAAAACATACAAAATCCCAAATCACTGATTTGTCTTCCTAACCTTCTGTACTCAGTGCCAGGTGTTGATCTTTTTCATGGCCTTCAAAGAGGCAGCAACCATGGATCGCTTTCATGAGCAGTCTCAGGAACTCTCTTGTGGGGCCTCCTTCATCCACTGCCCCCTCTGCATTCATCTCTTCGTCAACAAAGACCACGTCGAGTTTTGCCTTTGGGTTGAAGCGTTGACGCTGGAATGCTTTCAGGCTGCCTTGAAGGATGTTGTGCCTGCAGACATTTATCTGATTGCTGGTTGGACACATACTGAAGTCCACTCCTCTGACCAGTTTGGACAAAATGGTTTGCAGATTAACTCTAAAAAGAGCGATGACAGGTAAAAATGGTATTATCTTTTTCTTTGTTCTTTTGGGGAGCACAGTTTTATTGACTGAACATATGAAAAATGAACAATATTCTTAATATAGTCTTAATATGCATTTTGTACATTTTGATGTACATCAAAAGAACAATCAGAACACATACTCATTCATAGCTTCCTCTTGTGGAGACAGTAAAAAGTGAGTCTCAGGATTCTGAAAGCCAGGCGAGACAGGGACCTCACTTTCATCATCCTCTATCAGAATTGGCGTGCAGGCCAAGTCTGGTATTGGGCTGGAAGAAGGAGGACCTCATGGATTCCACAATAGCTCAGAGGAGGTCACTGTAATTGGTGGCTGTTCAGTGTCCATATGATTGGAAATCGATTCCTAACAGAAATGTCCAAATAAGAAGGCTGAGCAATGTTTGGAAGTGTAGAAATGCCAAAGATGAGAATTCAACAAAAACTTTAGTCTTACCTCAACATCCGCGCTTGACATCCAAAGTACATAGAATGTGGAGTTCGTTCTAAACCTCGCTCAGAAATAACACCACGTGAGGTGCTTTCAATGGATGTGCTACAAGTGGCCTCCTGCAACTTAAAAACTTCACTGGCTTCCTCAACTTGACCAATAAAGTCAAACAGAACCTAGAATAAAGAAAACAACTAAATGTTCTTGGGTAACTGCCTTTCATGTAATCATTTTGGCATGTTATTAGTAACATAAAATGCTAAATGTAAAACAGTACCTGAACTGGCTCAGATTCACTAAATTTGCCTATCTTCACTGAACCATCAGGGAACTTAAACTTCAAGGAAATCCCATCCTTTGGTTCCTCTCGATTAGCCATTCGATGACAGCGCTCCCTGATGACCTTGAGTGTACACAAATATGTCATCGTTTACAGAGTGTGCAAAAAAAAAAAAAAAAATCAAGCAAGTTCTTAAACATAACTGACCATTCTTCGCCTTTCTTCAAAAGTCTCCATGGCCCGTATCCTGATTTCCTGTTATTTTAGATGTCAATGCAACACACAGTCACATAATTTACATAATTTCAAAAACAAAAAGGAAACTAAAAATCTAACCAAAAAATATAAAACAAACCTTCTCCTGGTCAGCCAAGAGGGACCTCTGGTATTCTTCATCCTGTGCAGAGCGTAGGGCCCGTGATTCCTGAAGGGTCTAGAAAAGGTTTATATCACATTAGTAGCAAAACAGTGTTGTGTGTTAATTAGAAGAAATTATAACATACCTGGTAGATCAAACCTGCATGACTTTGGCCTAGTGCTGTGGTGGAGTCAGACATGTAAGAGCTCTCTGGTATCACATCCTGTAGCACTGAATTCAGACATTAAAATTTGTTGATTGCACTCAATTTTTTATAGGGGAAATCTTTTAAAGCTCCCCCCCCCCCCCACACACACACACACATACACATACTGTTTCACTTTTAGTATACTTGTTTATAAAAAAAAGTGCAAATATAAATTCAAACTGACTGCACCAACAACATATCTCCTGGGTATATGAAACAAAAATAATGGCACAATCAAAGATTTTCACAGTACTAGAAATATAAAAAACTTCAATGGATACTTCAATGACTCTTTCATCCTAAACTTGCAAAAAACCTTTTACTGTTGAATTAATTTGATCTAATTGGTTATACTTTCTAAATCATCCATGCCATAGTAAGTCTAAGAGCTTGAATAAAGGGAATTGGAGATGCATTCATCTCCAGTAGGCTGGATTACTGTAATGTCTTTTAACAGGACTTTTTTGAAATCTTTAAACTGGCTTCCAGTCAGTCACAGAATAGATTTTAAAACCCTTCTGATTGTTTACAAATCCCAAAATGGTTTAGGCCCAGAATACACCTGTGATATGTTCAGAGAATATAAACCTAGCAGAGCTCTTAGATCCAAAGACTCTGGTCAACTAGTCCAGACCAGAGTCCAGACCAGAGTCCAGACCAGAGTCCAGACCAGAGTCCAGCCTAACCATGGAGAAGCAGCTTTTAGCTGTTATGCTGCAAACAAGTGGACCAAACTGCCAGTGGAAATTAAACTTTCACCAAATGTAGACCTTTTTAAATCCAGGTTAAAAACATTTCTTTTCTCATGCGCCTATTCATGAAATCTGCACGGTAACTTTTTTAACTTATCTTGCTTTTAATCATTTTAATGAAATTTATTATTTTATTTTGATTATGTGTTGATGCTTTTCTGCCTATTCTAAATATCTGTAATGTCTTTGTTTAATGTAAAGCACTTTGAATTGTCCTGTACATGAAATGTGCTGTACAAATAAACTGCCTTGCCTTGCATAATCCAAAAAGCCTTTTTGGCAGAAAGACCCTTGGAATAAGAGGTGAAATGTCACAGTAGTTGAATTAGGCTGTTTTTTTTTTGTTTATTTTAATCAGAGAGAGTACAAGATGTTTCATTAAAAGTACCTGATCAGGCTCTAGAATTTCTTCAGACATCTGAAATGTTTCTATGGTTGAAGGAGTGGCCATTGTGGCAGAAGGTATTTCAGTAGCTGATGCAATCTGTGGATACAAATGAAGGATTGTGAGTTTTAGTTCTAAATGTCTATAAAACAAGTGTGACAGTGTTTTGAAACTGGATGTATCCAAACCTGCATTACTTCTACACGAGGCAAGATGTAGAGCCTGCTTTTCCCAACAGACTTTTTAAGCTCTCTCACAGAGCCTGACTGGACCTTTTGAAGCTTGCGCGTCTTGCCTACCCTTGCCAACTCAAACCCAATCAAATTTAGACTTATCAGGGGATAACACTGGCAGATGAAATTATTTAAGTCAGACAGTGTCCAGTTCAAGTCTATCTTAGAACATCCTTCACCAACTGATGAGTCATGAGCTGGTTGGCCTAAAGAAACATAAACAATTAAAAAAACACATTAGTGACAAATATTTAAAACTGACTCTAGGAGCTCATAGCTCTGTTAAAACTGACTGAATACAAGTTAGGGTCAGCTACTCAGTTTTCAAAGCACTTTATTTTCATGGTGAAAGCTTTTATATTAACATGTCTTGTTTGATCTACTTTTTTCAAGACAACCATTGTTTGAATATATGAATAGATAAACACTCATCTTCTAAAGGATGAAAGTTCAATGCCAGTATCCACAGAATAATGAAATGATGTTCGACACAAAACCACTATATGGAATTTAAAGGTTCCCATATTTTACATATTCTAATCTAAACTTTACCTAATCCATGTTTGGCAAATTGCTGAAGATCACGTGCAGAGGGAAGAAAATCAAAATTTGGACCAGGAAGAAGAAAGAGTCTTGTCTGCCAGAAAGGATTTGTTCTTCTTCCAGTGGTTCCTAACAAACAAACATATGTAAATATATATAGCTATAATTACAGGAAAATAATCTACTGAACTATACAATGCCATCTTTATTTTTTTCATCGATTTGCAGTCTCGTACAAAAAAGATCAACCAAAGTAATCAGTCTAATATTGAATATGTTTTTCTACTGCCACAGAAACCACTCTGGCCTTTGACCATGAATATAATTTTAATAATAAACCCTTCAGCCACCGGGAATTGTGAAGTGAAAGGGTGTTTAAATTGGGCTTTCTGCCTACAAATGCTATCAAAATTGAGAGTTTGGATGCTAGGTGAACTTTGCCATGCTCTTTGAGCCATTCCTATACTTAGTGGACCCAGCTGCTGGGGGGTGTGATTAGTCAGGTGACTGTTGTAGATGAAAAAAATAATTTAAGGCAGCAGCAAATGTCAAAGTAACACCCATGTTTGGAAATAGATTTCCTCAAAATATTATTTTACTGGCACAAAATCAGCAGTGGTACACAGTAGTAACGTTATACGTGGTTACTGAAAGATTAAATTCCTCTTTTCGTCTCACTAATCTGCCAGGTGAAAAGAAAGCTGGTAAAGAAGCGCAAAACTAAGTTTTGTGGATTTTTTAAAGTAACCAACCGTGTTTCTAATCGTTAGGCCATCCGGTCTGTTTTTCTGTGCTTCCCAAATACAAGCACTGTTCGTTATTGTTAAACGTTACAGGTAAAAAGCACGAACCAAACGGTTAGCTACAACCAAGCAAGCTAATAGTCGTTATCCTTTCTACTTAAATGTCTGGTGTTTTTAGTCCTGCACATATCAATAAAACACATTTCTGTTTACATTTGTTTAGATAATAGATACAGTAGTTACGAGATTCCGAGTTAACTATTTCCACTAAATAAAATAAAATAAATTTATTTCACTAATGTACAATTTGCTAACTTACCTTGTCTGATGGGCCGACGTCGAAAAAGTTGCCTTGTAGCAGAGAGTAACTCCTCTGGATGTGTTTGTTCGTTCCTTGCACGAGAAAGTGCACCAAATAATCTATCGAAAGCTGATGGTCTTTCCCTGCCTGCGTCCATTTTACGAGTGCTAGGAGAAAGCCGCAACTGCTGGAAAGCGGGAAAAACCGTCCTGTGTTCATGTCTCAGCCGCGACATAACGTTACATCTAAGATCGATGTCTTTAACTGGAATCAGGGATATCCACAATTCAGATGTGGATATCGGCAACGTGAGTTGCGGATATCTGCAACTCAATTATGACTATCTGTAATGATACACTACACACACACGAATGGGAAAAGTGACGTCATTTGTCCTAGTAAGAATGTTATTTTAGATATCTGAAATGTTCATTTGTCCTAGTAAGAATGTTATTTTAGATATCTGAAATGTTCATTTGTCCTAGTAAGAATGTTATTTTAGATATCTGAAATGTTGATTTGTCCTAGTAAGAATGTCATTTAGATATCTGAAATGTTCATTTGTCCTAGTAAGAATGTCATTTTAGATATCTGAAATGTTCATTTTGACTAGGAATAATTGAATTACTGATATCTGAAATACATATCCAGTCAAGCTAAACTAAAATTTGTAAAGATTTGTGATTATCTGAAAATCGGTTCTTACCAGTACATTTGTAATTGTAGATATCTTAAAATTCAGTTTCTGCAAGCAAAAATGTGATTGACGATATCTTTAATTAGAATTCTGACTAGGAAGAATGTAATGTAGACATCTACCAATGGGAACAATGAGAGGAGTGCGCTTTGAATAAATGTTAAAACGGCTTGCCATAAACATAAGGTGATATCAGATACTATGAGGTAATATCAAGTAGTATCAGGTACTATCAATTAACATAAGTTAATATCAGATACTATCAGGCAATATCAGTTAATATCAGATACTGTAAGGTAACATCAGGTAGTATCAGGTACTATCAAGTAACATCAGGTAATGTCAGGTACTATCAGGTAATATCAGGTAATATCAGCTAACGTCAGTTAATATCAGGTAATATCAGGTTATGTCAGATACTATCAGGTACTATCAGGTAATATAAGGTAATATCAGGTAATATCACCTACTATCAGGTAATATCAGGTAAAATCAGGTACTATCAGGTAATATCAGGTACTATCATGTACTATCAGGTAATATCAGGTAGTATCAAGTAGTATCAGGTACTATCAGGTAATATCAGCTACTATCAGGTAATATCAAGTAGTATCAGGTACTATCAATTAACATAAGTTAATATCAGATACTATCAGGCAATATCAGTTAATATCAGATACTGTAAGGTAACATCAGGTAGTATCAGGTACTATCAAGTAACATCAGGTAATGTCAGGTACTATCAGGTAATATCAGGTAATATCAGCTAACGTCAGTTAATATCAGGTAATATCAGGTTATGTCAGATACTATCAGGTACTATCAGGTAATATAAGGTAATATCAGGTAATATCACCTACTATCAGGTAATATCAGGTAAAATCAGATACTATCAGGTAATATCAGGTACTATCATGTACTATCAGGAAATATCAGGTAGTATCAAGTAGTATCAGGTAATATCGGGTAATATCAGGTAGTATCGATACTATCTGGTAATATAATGTAATATCAGGTAATATCATGTAATATCAGGTAATATCACGTAGTATCAGGTACTATCAGGTAACATCAGGTAGTATCAGGTACTATCAGGTAATATAACAGGTAATATCAGATAATATCAGGTAATATCAGGTAATATCAGGTACTGTCAGGTAATATCAGGTAATATCATGTAATATCAGGTAATATCAGATACCTTGAGGTAATATCAGATACTATCAGCTAATATCATGGAATATTAGGTAATATCAGATACTATGAGGTAATATCAGATGCTATCAGGTAATATCAGGTAAAATCAGGTAATATCAGGTAATATCAGGTAATATCAGGTACTATTAGGTAATAACAGGTAATATCAGATACTATCAGGTAATATCAGGTAATATCACGTAGTATCAGGTACTATCAGGAAATATCAGATACTGTCAGGTAATATCAGGTAATATCAGGTAAAGTCAGATACTTTCAGGTACTATCAGGTACTATCAGGTAATATCAGGTAATATCAGGTAAAGTCAGATACTATCAGGTAATATCAGGCAATATCAGGTACTATCAGGTACTATCAGGCAATATGAGGTAGTAATAGGTAATATCAGGTAATATCACCTACTATCAGGTAATATCAGGTAAAATCACGTAGTATCAGGTACTATCAGGTAACATCAGGTAGTATCAGGTACTATCAGGTAATATAACAGGTAATATCAGATACTATCAGGTAATATCAGATACTATCAGGTAATATCAGGTAATATCAGGTACTATCAGGTAATATCAGGTAATATCATGTACTATCAGGTAATATCAGGTAATATCAGGTAAAGTCAGATACTATCAGGTAATATCAGGTAAAATCAGATACTTTGAGGTAATATCAGATACTATCAGGCAATATCAGGTAATATCAGGTACTATCAGGTAATATCAGCTACTATCAGGTAATATTAAGTAGTATCAGGTACTATCAATTAACATAAGTTAATATCAGATACTATGAGGTAATATCAGATACTATCAGGCAATATCAGTTAATATCAGATACTGTCAGGTAACATCAGGTAGTATCAGGTACTATCAAGTAACATCAGGTAATGTCAGGTACTATCAGGTAATATCAGGTAATATCAGGTAATATCAGGTAATATCAGCTAACGTCAGTTAATATCAGGTAATATCAGGTTATGTCAGATACTATCAGGTAATATAAGGTAATATCAGGTAATATTACCAACTATCAGGTAATATCAGGTAAAATCAGATACTATCAGGTAATATCAGGTACTATCATGTACTATCAGGTAATATCAGGTAGTATCAAGTAGTATCAGGTAATATCGGGTAATATCAGGTAGTATCGATACTATCTGGTAATATAATGTAATATCAGGTAATATCACCTACTATCAGGTAATATCAGGTAAAATCAGATACTATCAGGTAATATCAGGTACCATCATGTACTATCAGGTAATATCAGGTAGTATCAAGTAGTATCAGGTAATATCGGGTAATATCAGGTAGTATCGATACTATCTGGTAATATAATGTAATATCAGGTAATATCATGTAATATCAGGTAATATCAGGTACTATGAGGTAATATCAGATGCTATCAGGTAATATCAGGTACAATCATGTACTATCAGGTAATATCAGGTAGTATCAAGTAGTATCAGGTAACATCGGGTAATATCAGGTAATATTGATACTATCTGGTAATATAATGTAATATCAGGTAATATCAGGTAATATCAGGTAAAGTCAGATACTTTCAGGTACTATCAGGTACTATCAGGTAATATCAGGTAATATCAGGTAAAGTCAGATACTATCAGGTAATATCTGGCAATATCAGGTACTATCAGGTACTATCAGGCAATATGAGGTAGTAATAGGTAATATCAGGTAATATCACCTACTATCAGGTAATATCAGGTAAAATCACGTAGTATCAAGTACTATCAGGTAACATCAGGTAGTATCAGGTACTATCAGGTAATATAACAGGTAATATCAGATACTATCAGGTAATATCAGGTAATATCAGATACTATCAGGTAATATCAGGTAATATCAGGTACTGTCAGGTAATATCAGGTAATATCATGTACTATCAGGTAATATCATGTAATATCAGGTAACGTCAGATACCATCAGGTAATATCAGGTAAAATCAGATACTTTGAGGTAATATCAGATACTATCAGGCAATATCAGGTAATATCAGGTACTATCAGGTAATATCAGCTACTATCAGGTAATATCAAGTAGTATCAGGTACTATCAATTAACATAAGTTAATATCAGATACTATGAGGTAATATCAGATACTATCAGGCAATATCAGTTAATATCAGATACTGTCAGGTAACATCAGGTAGTATCAGGTACTATCAAGTAACATCAGGTAATGTCAGGTACTATCAGGTAATATCAGGTAATATCAGGTAATATCAGCTAACGTCAGTTAATATCAGGTAATATCAGGTTATGTCAGATACTATCAGGTACTATCAGGTAATATAAGGTAATATCAGGTAATATCACCTACTATCAGGTAATATCAGGTAAAATCAGATACTATCAGGTAATATCAGGTACCATCATGTACTATCAGGTAATATCAGGTAGTATCAAGTAGTATCAGGTAATATCGGGTAATATCAGGTAGTATCGATACTATCTGGTAATATAATGTAATATCAGGTAATATCATGTAATATCAGGTAATATCACGTAGTATCAGGTACTATCAGGTAACATCAGGTAGTATCAGGTACTATCAGGTAATATAACAGGTAATATCAGATACTATCAGGTAATATCAGGTAATATCAGGTACTGTCAGGTAATATCAGGTAATATCATGTAATATCAGGTAATATCAGATACCTTGAGGTAATATCAGATACTATCAGCTAATATCATGGAATATTAGGTAATATCAGGTAATATCAGATACTATGAGGTAATATCAGATGCTATCAGGTAATATCAGGTAAAATCAGGTAATATCAGGTAATATCAGGTAATATCAGGTACTATTAGGTAATAACAGGTAATATCAGATACTATCAGGTAATATCAGGTAATATCACGTAGTATCAGGTACTATCAGGAAATATCAGATACTGTCAGGTAATATCAGGTAATATCAGGTAAAGTCAGATACTTTCAGGTACTATCAGGTACTATCAGGTAATATCAGGTAATATCAGGTAAAGTCAGATACTATCAGGTAATATCTGGCAATATCAGGTACTATCAGGTACTATCAGGCAATATGAGGTAGTAATAGGTAATATCAGGTAATATCACCTACTATCAGGTAATATCAGGTAAAATCACGTAGTATCAAGTACTATCAGGTAACATCAGGTAGTATCAGGTACTATCAGGTAATATAACAGGTAATATCAGATACTATCAGGTAATATCAGATACTATCAGGTAATATCAGGTAATATCAGGTACTGTCAGGTAATATCAGGTAATATCATGTACTATCAGGTAATATCATGTAATATCAGGTAACGTCAGATACCATCAGGTAATATCAGGTAAAATCAGATACTTTGAGGTAATATCAGATACTATCAGGCAATATCAGGTAATATCAGGTACTATCAGGTAATATCAGCTACTATCAGGTAATATCAAGTAGTATCAGGTACTACCAATTCACATAAGTTAATATCAGATACTATGAGGTAATATCAGATACTATCAGGCAATATCAGTTAATATCAGATACTGTCAGGTAACATCAGGTAGTATCAGGTACTATCAAGTAACATCAGGTAATGTCAGGTACTATCAGGTAATATCAGGTAATATCAGGTAATATCAGCTAACGTCAGTTAATATCAGGTAATATCAGGTTATGTCAGATACTATCAGGTAATATAAGGTAATATCAGGTAATATTACCAACTATCAGGTAATATCAGGTAAAATCAGATACTATCAGGTAATATCAGGTACTATCATGTACTATCAGGTAATATCAGGTAGTATCAAGTAGTATCAGGTAATATCGGGTAATATCAGGTAGTATCGATACTATCTGGTAATATAATGTAATATCAGGTAATATCACCTACTATCAGGTAATATCAGGTAAAATCAGATACTATCAGGTAATATCAGGTACCATCATGTACTATCAGGTAATATCAGGTAGTATCAAGTAGTATCAGGTAATATCGGGTAATATCAGGTAGTATCGATACTATCTGGTAATATAATGTAATATCAGGTAATATCATGTAATATCAGGTAATATCAGGTACTATGAGGTAATATCAGATGCTATCAGGTAATATCAGGTACAATCATGTACTATCAGGTAATATCAGGTAGTATCAAGTAGTATCAGGTAACATCCGGTAATATCAGGTAATATTGATACTATCTGGTAATATAATGTAATATCAGGTAATATCAGGTAATATCAGGTAAAGTCAGATACTTTCAGGTACTATCAGGTACTATCAGGTAATATCAGGTAATATCAGGTAAAGTCAGATACTATCAGGTAATATCTGAGAATATCAGGTACTATCAGGTACTATCAGGCAATATGAGGTAGTAATAGGTAATATCAGGTAATATCACCTACTATCAGGTAATATCAGGTAAAATCACGTAGTATCAAGTACTATCAGGTAACATCAGGTAGTATCAGGTACTATCAGGTAATATAACAGGTAATATCAGATACTATCAGGTAATATCAGGTAATATCAGATACTATCAGGTAATATCAGGTAATATCAGGTACTGTCAGGTAATATCAGGTAATATCATGTACTATCAGGTAATATCAGGTAATATCAGGTAAAGTCAGATACCATCAGGTAACATCAGGTAAAATCAGATACTTTGAGGTAATATCAGATACTATCAGGCAATATCAGGTAATATCAGGTACTATCAGGTAATATCAGCTACTATCAGGTAATATCAAGTAGTATCAGGTACTATCAATTAACATAAGTTAATATCAGATACTATGAGGTAATATCAGATACTATCAGGCAATATCAGTTAATATCAGATACTGTCAGGTAACATCAGGTAGTATCAGGTACTATCAAGTAACATCAGGTAATGTCAGGTACTATCAGGTAATATCAGGTAATATCAGCTAACGTCAGTTAATATCAGGTAATATCAGGTTATGTCAGATACTATCAGGTAATATAAGGTAATATCAGGTAATATTACCAACTATCAGGTAATATCAGGTAAAATCAGATACTATCAGGTAATATCAGGTACTATCATGTACTATCAGGTAATATCAGGTAGTATCAAGTAGTATCAGGTAATATCGGGTAATATCAGGTAGTATCGATACTATCTGGTAATATAATGTAATATCACGTAATATCACCTACTATCAGGTAATATCAGGTAAAATCAGATACTATCAGGTAATATCAGGTACCATCATGTACTATCAGGTAATATCAGGTAGTATCAAGTAGTATCAGGTAATATCGGGTAATATCAGGTAGTATCGATACTATCTGGTAATATAATGTAATATCAGGTAATATCATGTAATATCAGGTAATATCAGGTACTATGAGGTAATATCAGATGCTATCAGGTAATATCAGGTACTATCATGTACTATCAGGTAATATCAAGTAGTATCAAGTAGTATCAGGTAACATCGGGTAATATCAGGTAATATTGATACTATCTGGTAATATAATGTAATATCAGGTAATATCATGTAATATCAGGTAATATCAGATACCTTGAGGTAATATCAGATACTATCAGCTAATATCATGGAATTTTAGGTAATATCAGGTAATATCAGATACTATGAGGTAATATCAGATGCTATCAGGTAATATCATGTAAAATCAGGTAATATCAGGTAATATCAGGTAATATCAGGTACTATTAGGTAATAACAGGTAATATCAGATACTATCAGGTAATATCAGGTAATAATCACGTAGTATCAGGTAATATCAGGTAAAGTCAGATACTATCACGTAATATCAGGTAATATCAGATACAATGAGGTAATATCAGACACTATCAGATAATATCAGGTAATATCAGATACTACCAGGTAACATCAGATAATATCAGGTACGATCAGGTAATAACAGGTAATATCAGGTACTATCAGTTAATATCAAATACTATGAGGTAATATCAGATACTATTAGGTAATATCAGATCCAATCAGGTAATAACAGATACTATGAGGTAAAATCAGATACTATCAGTTAATATAAGATACTATCAGGTAATATCATGTAATATCAGTTAATATCAGATACTGTCAGGTGACATCAGGTAGTATCAGGTACTATCAATTAACATCAGGTAATGTCAGGTACAATCAGGTAATATCAGCTAACGTCAGTTAATATCAGGTAATGTCATGTTATGTCAGATACTATCAGCTACTATCAGGTAATATAAGGTAATATCAGGTAATATCACCTACTATCAGGTAATATCAGGTAAAATCAGATACTATCAGGTAATATCAGGTACTATCATGTACTATCAGGTAATATCAATACTATCTGGTAATATAATGTAATATCAGGTAATATCATGTAATATCAGGTAATATCAGATACCTTGAGGTAAAATCAGATACTATCAGCTAATATCATGGAATATCAGGTAATATCAGGTAATATCAGATACTATCAGGTAATAACAGGTAATATCAGATACTATCAGTTAATATCAGGTAATATGACGTAGTATCAGGTAATATCAGGTAATATCAGCTAAAGTCAGATGCTATCAGGTAATATCAGGTAAAATCAGGTAATATCAGGTAATATCAGGTAATATCAGGTAGTATCAGGTACTATCAGGTGACATAAGGTAATACGAGATACTATCAGGTAATAACAGGTAATATCAGATACTATCAGGTAATATCAGGTAATATCACGTAGTATCAGGTAATATCAGGTAAAGTCACATACTATCACGTAATATCAGGTAATATAAGGTAATGACAGGGAGTATCATGTACTATCAGATACTATCAGGTAATATCAGGTACTATCATGTACTATCAGGTAATATCAGGTAGTATCACGTAGTATCAGGTAATATCGGGTAATATCAGGTAATATGAGATACTACCAGGTAACATCAGATAATATCAGGTACGATCAGGTAATAACAGGTAATATCAGGTACTATCAGTTAATATCAAATACTATGAGGTAATATCAGATACTATCAGGTACTATCAGGTAATATAAGGTAATATCAGGTAATATCACCTACTATCAGGTAATATCAGGTAAAATCAGATACTATCAGGTAATATCAGGTACTATCATGTACTATCAGGTAATATCAGGTAGTATCAAGTAGTATCAGGTAATATCGGGTAATATCAGGTAGTATCGATACTATCTGGTAATATAATGTAATATCAGGTAATATCATGTAATAACAGGTAATATCAGGTAATATCAGTTAATATCAAATACTATGAGGTAATATCAGATACTATCAGGTACTATCAGGTAATATAAGGTAATATCAGGTAATATCACCTACCATCAGGTAATATCAGGTAAAATCAGATACTATCAGGTAATATCAGGTACTATCATGTACTATCAGGTAATATCAGGTAGTATCAAGTAGTATCAGGTAATATCGGGTAATATCAGGTAGTATCGATACTATCAGGTAATATCAGGTACTATCATGTACTATCAGGTAATATCAGGTAATATCAGGTAATATCATGTAATATCAGGTAATATCAGGTACTATGAGGTAATATCAGATGCTATCAGGTAATATCAGATACTATCATGTACTATCAGGTAATATCAGGTAGTATCAAGTAGTATCAGGTTACATCGGGTAATATCAGGTAATATTGATACTATCTGGTAATATAATGTAATATCAGGTAATATCATGTAATATCAGGTAATATCAGATACCTTGAGGTAATATCAGATACTATCAGCTAATATCATGGAATTTTAGGTAATATCAGGTAATATCAGATACTATGAGGTAATATCAGATGCTTTTAGGTAATATCATGTAAAATCAGGTAATATCAGGTAATATCAGGTACTATTAGGTAATAACAGGTAATATCAGATACTATCAGGTAATATCAGGTAATATCACGTAGTATCTTGTAATATCAGGTAAAGTCAGATACTATCACGTAATATCAGGTAATATAAGTTAATGACAGGGAATATCATGTACTATCAGATACTATCAGGTAATATCAGGTACTATCATGTACTATCAGGTAATATCAGGTAGTATCACGTAGTATCAGGTAATATCGGGTAATATCAGGTAATATCAGATACAATGAGGTAATATCAGACATTATCAGATAATATCAGGTAATATCAGATACTACCAGGTAACATCAGATAATATCAGGTATGATCAGGTAATAACAGGTAATATCAGGTACTATCAGTTAATATCAAATACTATGAGGTAATATCAGATACTATTAGGTAATATCAGATCCAATCAGGTAATAACAGATACTATAAGGTAAAATCAGATACTATCAGTTAATATAAGATACTATCAAGTAATATCATGTAATATCAGTTAATATCAGATACTGTCAGGTGACATCAGGTAGTATCAGGTACTATCAATTAACATCAGGTAATGTCAGGTACTATCAGGTAATATCAGCTAACATCAGTTAATATCAGGTAATGTCAGGTTATGTCAGATACTATCAGCTACTATCAGGTAATATAAGGTAATATCAGGTAATATCACCTACTATCAGGTAATATCAGGTAAAATCAGATACTATCAGGTAATATCAGGTACTATCATGTACTATCAGGTAATATCAGGTAATATCGATACTATCTGGTAATATAATGTAATATCAGGTAATATCATGTAATATCAGGTAATATCAGATACCTTGAGGGAAAATCAGATACTATCAGCTAATATCATGGAATATCAGGTAATATCAGGTAATATCAGATGCTATCAGGTAATAACAGGTAATATCAGATACTATCAGTTAATATCAGGTAATATGACGTAGTATCAGGTAATATCAGGTAATATCATGTAATATCAGGTAATATCAGATACCTTGAGGGAAAATCAGATACTATCAGCTAATATCATGGAATATCAGGTAATATCAGGTAATATCAGATGCTATCAGGTAATAACAGGTAATATCAGATACTATCAGTTAATATCAGGTAATATGACGTAGTATCAGGTAATATCAGGTAATATCAGGTAAAGTCAGATCATATCAGGTAATATCAGGTAAAATCAGGTAATATCAGGTAATATCAGGTAATATCAGGTAATATCAGGTAGTATCAGGTACTATCAGGTGACATAAGGTAATATGAGATACTATCAGGTAATAACAGGTAATATCAGATACTATCAGGTAATATCAGGTAATATCACGTAGTATCAGGTAATATCAGGTAAAGTCACATACTATCACGTAATATCAGGTAATATAAGGTAATGACAGGGAGTATCATGTACTATCAGATATTATCAGGTAATATCAGGTAATATCACGTAGTATCAGGTAATATCAGGTAATATCAGGTAAAGTCAGATACTATCAGGTAATATCAGGTAGTATCAGATACTATCAGGTAATAACAGGTAATATCTATGGCAAGCCGTTTTTATATTTATTCAAAGCGCACTCCTCTCATTGTTCCCATTGGTAGATGTCTACATTACATTCTTCCTAGTCAGAATTCTAATTAAAGATATCTTCAATCACATTTTTGCTTGCAGAAACTGAATTTTAAGATATCTACAATTACAAATGTACTGGTAAGAACCGATTTTCAGATAATCACAAATCTTTACAAATTTTAGTTTAGCTTGACTGGATATGTATTTCAGATATCAGTAATTCAATTATTCCTAGTCAAAATGAACATTTCAGATATCTAAAATGACATTCTTACTAGGACAAATGAACATTTCAGATATCTAAATGACATTCTTACTAGGACAAATGAACATTTCAGATATCTAAATGACATTCTTACTAGGACAAATCAACATTTCAGATATCTAAAATGACATTCTTACTAGGACAAATGACGTCACATTCTCCAATCATGTGTATTGCGTTTTTACTTCCAGCTATCCTAAATGACATTCCTCCTATCTAAAATAAACATTCTGGATATCTGAAACAGTATTCTTACTAGGAAAAACGTGAGTTTCTGATATCCAGAATCCAATTGTTTCTAGTTATAATTTTCATTTCAGATATTAGCAATGAAAAAACATTTCAGATAGCTACAAAATCATTTCTATTATCACAAATATATTTTGACTAGTAACAATGTCATTATAGATATCCACAATGGGATTTCTACTAGGAACAATGAAGTTGTGGATATCCATAACTGCATTTTTTCCTATCAGTAATGACAAGCCTTTTTTAACATTTAATAGCTAGGTAGATATCTGTAATTCTATTCCTCCTAGTCAAAATGAACATTTCAGATATCTGAATATCAGTATAAGATTTTATTAATTGTTTTTAAAGCTTTAAATGGTTTGGCTCCCTCGTACTTGTCGGAGTTGCTACACCAGCATGCTCCAGCAAGGACGTTGAGGTCCTCCTCACAGCTCCTATTGAAGGTCCCAAATGCCAGACTTAAATCCAGGGGCGACAGAGCCTTCTCTGTTGCCGCTCCTAAGCTGTGGAATAAACTTCCCCTTCACATTAGAGCGGCTCAGTCTGTCGCTGGTTTTAAGTCTTTACTCAAAACCTACTTCTTTGCACTGGCATTTGAACAAAACTGAGCTTGACATTTGCGTGTTTTATTATTTAATTTTATTCTAGTTTTTAATTCTAGTTTTGTTGTTTTTATTATTTTATAGATTTTATCTTTTTATCAATTTTTATTTCTGTTTTTATTTTTATTGGTTTTTATTGTTTTATTGTGTAGTGTTTATTTTAACTGTGGAGTGTTTTTGTTCTGTTGTTCAGCACTTTGGGGCAACTGCTGTTGCAGAAAATGTGCTATATAAATAAACTTGAACTTGAACTTGAATCTGAAATGTTCATTTTGACTAGGACAAATGACGTCACATTCTCCATTCATGTGTATTGCGTTTTTACTTCCAGCTATCCTAAATGACATTCCTCCTATCTAAAATAAACATTCTGGATATCTGAAACAGAATTCTTACTAGGAAACCGAGATTTTCTGATATCCAGGATCCAATAGTTTCTAGTCATAATTTTTTTATTTCAGGTATCAAAAATCATTACTAAAACAAACTAATGTAATCACCCGCATGTGACCCATAACGCTTAGCGGCTCACATTCCGTATTTAACACATTCAGCTTCGTTAACTCCGTTTTCTCCACGAGTTGTAACGGCATTAGCGGTCATTGACAAGAACAACCTAATTTAAAATCCGCCCTGTTTTTGGATATTGGTAATTCCTTTTTTTTTTTATTTTTCCTTCTGAATGGGCTTTATGCACGGTGCTGTTTTTTTAACTTCCGGTTCACGACACGCCAGTAAAAACGCTTCCGGTTAAAGCTATGGTAACGTTGTGGCTGTAGATTTGAACACTGAGGGAAACAAAGGAATAAGATATTGTTCATATTCGAGACAACAGGTAGTATAGTTGTTTATAGAAGAGTGTATTACTATAATGGTATAATATATAACGTGAGATGAAGCAGGAACACAAGTTTCAGCGGCGTGAAAGGTGGACAGCTGAACACTGCTGTGTTCCATTGTTACCTCGTCAGCTAAATACAATTCAACCATCAGTTTCCACACGTTTCCCTCGGATGATCAGCAACGGAAGAGATGGATGGTGAACATCAGAAGGGATAATCTCATCATCACTCCACACACCCGTGTATGCAGTCGACACTTTACAGCGCAAGATGTCAAAGAGCCGAGTAAGGAAGGCAAGAGGAGGCGGCTGAGACCCGGTGTCGTGCCAAGGCACTTATCCCCGACACAATTTGTTTCCCCTGTCTCGGGAGCGCGCACTGCCGCTCAGCAGCGTATGGTCGCTTATGATGATGGATTTCACCACGCAAACAAACGAAACAACGGCATAGGAGTGTCCTGAATAATTTTGCTGGAATTTTTGTTATTTCAGCGAGGATTTCTAGCGGCATTGAATATTAGATTTGTCTCCATTTTCGTAAGTTTGCTACTGTTTGGCTGACGAATTCTAGATCTCGTCACTAAATCAGTCCGCCCGCTTCACAGTAAAACAACTAAGCTCTCTTTTATATATATCCAAATCGCGGTTTTCGTAACTAGTCAACTTCTTTTTGTCGCTATGTCCATTCACCACATTGTTAGATATGAATAATGAAGTTTAATAAGTGATAAGCGATCCGTTGATCCAGAAAACCCGATTATTACACGCATTTATATATAATAATTAATACTTGCCAGAAAAACTTTGCACTTATACAATTTTTAAGGTACCTGGAAGTTAATCCATCATACTGCATAGGTTACATTCTGTCATCTCGTCTTTCAAGCTCAGTCTCTTCTCTTACACAAGCTGTTTTCACACAGTTTATCATATTTGATCATTTAAGTATGGAAAAGTTCACACTTTCTTCACAAAAGCTGACAGCTGCCTATTTAGTCTATAGACAGAATATGAGAGAAGTTTGGCATTCATATGCCAAAATGTAAAGATGTCACACATTCTAGCAGCCTGAAAATAATGGGCTGCAAGAATCTGTGTCCCCTGCCTTTAAAGCATGGAACATATGTAATCTTCACAATATTCTCTCTATTTGTACTATGTATCATGCCTACTAGCTGCTGTGAAGGAGATCCATTTATGTTTTCAAATAGAAAAGTTAGACAGGGGGTACATATTCTGGCAGCCTGTGTGAATCAGCCTGCCAGAATCTGTGTCCCCTGCCTTTAAAGCATGAAATATATCTAATCTTCACAATATTCTGTCTATTTGTACTATGGATCATGGCTAACATCTGCAGTGAAGGAGATCCATTAATGTCTACAAATATTAAAGTTAGACAGGGGGTACATATTCTGGCAGCCTGTGTGAATCAGCCTGCCAGAATCTGTGTCCCCTGCCTTTAAAGCATGAAATATATCTAATCTTCACAATATTCTGTCTATTTGTACTATGGATCATGCCTAATAAATGCAGTGAAAAAGATCCATTTATGTTTTCAAATAGAAGAGTTAGACAGGGGGTACAGATTCTGTGTGAATCAGTCTGCTAGGATTCGTATCCCCTGCTTATATTATTTATGATATATCCCACCATCAGATGTTTTTATTCATAGGTAGACTACCTTATGTCATACCAAAATACTGCAGTCAATATGATTTGGTTTACTCTTTATTTGATTCTAGCAGCCAGTATAACTCTGCACAAATAATGTTTTTCTTTTGCTAAGATTATCTTTATATTTTAGTATCATAAGTTTTAATTTACAGGGAATTTGTATGTCAATCTTTACAGGCTTTCTTAATATTATCAAAAAATGAAATAACATTTCGAAATCAATTAAAAGTAACTCATCCTCATTTGTTCATTGTAAGAGCAGCAAACTTAGCGGACATGGCCTAATAGTTCAATAAGCCTATTTATGCTAATTAGTTGGGTTCGTGGCACGGTACACAGCGTGCTGCAGGACTTTTGATACTTAGCAGTTAATACTCTATTCTTCATTTTGAGGACAAAATGAATCCAGAGGAGTACAAAAACATTTTACAATACAAACTTAACGGGACATACCCGTCTCTCTTAACAAAAAGAGACAAATTTTTGCTGAGACGAAAAGCATCCCTTTACGACATTGAAGGTAAGGCGATTGAGCGTCTTTTCTTATTATTAGCTTTACGTTAGAGTATGGTAATTAAACTGACTACCTATAAATCTATTTATTTTCCTTTATATAGATGAAGAGTTGTATTATTGGCGTCACAAAGGCACTGATAAAACTGTCAAGACAAAAGTTGTCTGTGGCACAGAGGAAGCCAATAACATTTTTAATGACTTCCATGCCAGTGCAACTGGGGCACATTGTGGCCAAACCAAAACCAGAGACGCGATCTCTAAGAGGTTCTACTGGCCAGGCATGTCAGTGGAAAGAATCTTGACCGACCAGGGGAGAGAATTTGTTAATTCTGTTAGTACCTTTGTCCTATCACAACACTGTAAACATGCTTAAAGCAAATTGTACAATATAAATGTATTAAATGGTAAATATGGCCATTTTAAACTTCCAAAATTTAAATGAAATAACTTAAAAGCCAAAAATGTTTTATTCATTGTTAATACTCCAGATCAACAAAGAAGTGTGTGGTGCCTTGGGCATCCAAAGGAGCCTCTGCTCTCCATATCATCCTCAAACCAATGGATTGGTTGAGAGGATGAATGGGACGATTCAGAGGTAAGTCCTTTACTTTTCCATACAACATTGCAACTTTTCATACAACTAATGAATACATATTTACTTAAATTTTTTTAAGTTGCCTTTTTAATAACATGTTTATGTGGAGGAATTTTTATCCAATAGCCATCCTACAACTAAACTTTTATTTTTTTTTTTTAATTTGTTTGCAGAGCCTTGAGTAAAGTGGTTGTCCGCCACCTAGAAGAATGGGATGATTTCCTGGATCCTATAATGTTTGGTCTTCGTACCAAAAAACAGATGACCACAAAATACTCACCATACTACCTCATGTTTGGACGAGAGGCTCGGTATCCCTCTGAAATTCCAGAGCATCTTGAGGTAGATTGGTCAGATACTTCACATGTTTGTTAAACTCTGTTACCTGCTACATATGCAAATAAACACATTACCAGTTTCACATAAAGCAGCAACCACATGAATATCTATGAGACATAATTTCATTTATAAGCATTTTTCAAACATAGGTAGCACAAAGTGCTTTACATATTACAAACAACAATGGTAAAAAGAAATTGTATTGTAACAACTATGTTCTATTATTGTAGTACACTTCCAATGATTTATCAAGTAGCAATAGCAAATGTTCTGTTGAAGAACTTATTACACAGACAAAATGTGTTTTTTCTATTCATTCTCTGTAATTTATCATTTCAGTCAAATACATAATATAATAAGAACAAAACACTGAAAAGATTCTAAACAATTAACATTTTGTGCTTTCCTCAAAGATTGACAACACTGTTGAGGAGGCAGTTGGAGCAGAGGAAATCTCTGTGAACATTGAGCGACATACTAAACTTTTGGAGGTTGTCAGGGAAAACCTCTCAAAAGGTCATGACAAAACAAAGGGCAAGATAAAACCTGATTAACAGCCTGAGCTGAAAGTAGGGGACAAGGTTTTGAGGAAAAATGTCCGAAATAGTAGCAGAAAAGGGGGTAAGCTGGAAGCTAGCTTCCTAGGGCCTTTTACTATTGTGGCCATGCAGGGAAAGAGTGCTGACCTTCAAGATCAGAAAGGAGTGATCTATCCAAGGATCAATGTTGACCAGCTGAAGCTCACCTTTGACCCCGTCCCCAGAGTTCCACACAAAAATCTTAGGAACCAACCAACTCCCCCCACAGCTCCAGCTCCCCAACCACCAGCTCCAACTCCTACACCTTCCTCAGTTCCAGCTACCCCACCATCAGCTCCAGCTACCCCACCATCAGCTCCAGCTACCCCACCATCAGCTCCAATTCCTCCACCATCAGCTCCAGCTCCAGCTCCGACACCCTCCGCAGCTCCAGCTACCCCACTTTCAGCTCCAACTGCCTCCGCAGCTCCAGCTCCTCCACCATCAGCTCCAGCTCCAACTTCTCCTGCAGCTCCAGCTCCCCCATCGCCTGCTTTCACTCCCAGATACACAAAAACTGTAGCAGAGAAGTGTAAGTACTAACTTAATAAACTAATTAACTAACTTCATACATACATACATACATACATACATACTGCATACATGAATGCATACAAATTTACTTGAGACAAGAAAACTTATATTTAGTGTTAAATTGTATTTAGCCCCTAAAATGTTTGCATAATTCATTCATTAATTCCCATAAGTAACAATTTTGAATGTTTTTGTATTTTTTTTTATTTTTGACAGACTTCAGAGATGTCTGGGCTGGAAATGTTTCCCATGTCCTCCTGTCCAAAGTGGGGGCATACAAAATGTTTTATTGGGACATATCCCAAATTGGACCAAATATGGAGATGGAAAGTGAGGTATACCTTAAGGCTTTAGAGTTTAACTGCTTTCTAAATTTACTATAAACCTAATTCCTTTCTAACCTTCAGATGAAATATGTTTTTACAGGCTATCAATGCATACATGTCAATCATTGTGAGGGATCACAACGCCCAAAACACACAAAAAGCAGCTGTGATTGACTCTTTTGCAATGACGGCAATATGGCAAGGAAAATCCTCAAGAATTAAGGTCTATATCTGTTTTATTGCAAACTTGGATGTACTCTTAAAAGCAGAGTATTTTTGGTAAACCTGAAATAGCAAATACTTTTATGGAACATATTTTTGTTATATTTTATATTTAGTATTACCGACAGCTAACTTTTATTTCTTTGTTTAATTCCTTGCAGATCAAACCCCTGGACTACCACATTCTTTTGGGGATCATAAATCAAAACCATCACTGGATATTGGCGGTATTTACAGAAATTAAAAAACATACCTGTAGTACAGGCAAAACTTATGTAAATTTTATATAACTCTTTTTTTCAGGCTATCTATCCACATGAAAAAAGATCCCTGCTAATGGATCCTCTGGGAGAGTCCAAACAAAATATAAAGCGATGTTTGGAGAGAACAAGGTAAGATATGTTTCACCCACATGCATATACACTTGTGCTTGAAAGTTTCCATCCCTCCCATTAAAAGTGGAAAAAATCTGTTGCCAGTGAAACCAGTCAAATTAACAAAAAAAAAAGGTATATACATATTTCATGTAACTCATGACATTGATTTTGAATTATTTTGACAGAAATATATGAAAATATATAATAATAATAATAATAATAATAATAATAATAATAATAATAATAATAATAATAATAATAATAATAATAATAATAAAATTAACAAAAACCAAAAAAACAAATGAGCATAATTGGGCTCATGAACGAAATTTTTATTGAGCACAACATTGAGGTGATCACTGCAATCAAGTGTTTTCAATAATGTTCTATAAGACTTCTTCATCTTTTAAAAGGTATTTTGGCCCTCTGTTCATGAGAAAGGTGCTTTAATCTGTCTGTTTTTTTTCTAAACTACAATCTAAAATCAATAACCTATTTTACTGAATTTAAAATTCGTAAATTTTAATTATTGTTACTTTTTGCTGATCCTTGTCATTTGAATGACTACAGTTAATTTAGTCTTTTCTTTAATGAAAGGGTATTTAAACTTTGAAGCACATCTGTATATAGTTTTGTGGGTATAATCTGCTATGTATGAATACTTTTGTCAAATGTGTAGTAATGATGGACTTGTTTTGTACTTTTGTAGGGCTTTCCTTAGAAACAAGGGATGCAATGTGTCAAGGTGGACATGTGACACAGTCGAACACCCCTTCCAAACAGATGGCACCTCATGTGGAGTGTTTTCACTGAAGGTATATCCCCCCACACACAGAGAAAGCCAATAAATCGGCTTTTGGTGAAGCATCTGTCACCACGTTTTAACTTTGATTTACTTACTCTCTCAGTTTGCAGAAAAAATCCTACAAAATGAGAGAATTCATTTCAGTGCTACCCAACAGGCCATCAACAGATACAGGATGGAAATAGCTGTCACTCTCCTCCTACAGACTGGTTAGTTATATGCTATACTAGACAGACAACAGTCAGTTAAAACCCTGACCATCATAGCACTTTTTGCTTTAGATTAAGACTCAACAACTTACATGATTTCAAGTCTCAACTAATATTGCTTACTTTGAACATATTAATGAAACATCAATATTACTTTTGTTACAAAAACATAGACCTCAACAGATGTGAGACAAGTCAAATTTCAGCTCCTTTTATTTTAAACAGATGACCTAAATGACTTGTGCTTCTATTGTGGGACAAAGGAGCATGAGACAGACATTGACTGGGTAAGAAAAAAGAGCAACTGTGAATTTTGAATAGTAAATTCTATATGTTGAGATGTTATTATTACTACTCTAGATCATTAGATTAATATTACTCTTGTTGGCTTGCACCATTTGGCCTTCATACTTTGCATGCATAAATTGTATGAGATTATTATTTGAAAACAATTGTCTTTTTCAGATCCAGTGTGATATTTGTCTGCGGTGGTTTCACCAGACCTGTGTAGGAAGCCCATCACCACAGGAAACTTTTGTTTGCCCAGCTTGTGTTCACTGAAAAGTGAAGGGGGATGAGCTGCTCTCAAATGCAGCTTCAGTGTTAACTATAATAATTATTGTTTTCATATGTTGCTTTAGGTGTACATTATTTTTTGGGATGTATATAGTTAATAAATTGTTTTGAAAAGTTAAATAAAGGTGTCAAGACACTGCAAATGTTGTGCCATAGAAACAAATTGAAAATGCCCATCTCTTAACTATAGATAGCTGCCCCCCCCCCCAAAAAAGTTCGACAAATAAAGTCTGATCTGCTACAGTTTGTTTGTACTAAGGACATCAAAAATCACTAGCTTTCTGACAATGTTGAATATTAAAAGACTTTATTAAGCAAAAAAAGAAGAACTTCCTTATATTAACTGCATATTTTAAGTATAACATATTTATGAATGAAAGCATCTGATGGTGGGATATATTACAAACTATAAGCAGACGTAGAAATTCTTGCAGACTGAGTCACACTGGCTGCTAGAATTTGTATACCCTATATAACCACAGTTAAGAGACCTACCTTCCTCATATTTACAGCATTTACAGCACTTGCTGCCAGAATATGTACCCCCTGTCTAACTTTTCTATTTGAAAACATAAATGGATCTCCTTCACAGCAGCTAGTAGGCATGATACATAGTACAAATAGAGAGAATATTGTGAAGATTACATATGTTCCATGCTTTAAAGGCAGGGGACACAGATTCTTGCAGCCCATTATTTTCAGGCTGCTAGAATGTGTGACATCTTTACATTTTGGCATATGAATGCCAAACTTCTCTCATATTCTGTCTATAGACTAAATAGGCAGCTGTCAGCTTTTGTGAAGAAAGTGTGAACTTTTCCATACTTAAATGATCAAATATGATAAACTGTGTGAAAACAGCTTGTGTAAGAGAAGAGACTGAGCTTGAAAGACGTGATGACAGAATGTAACCTATGCAGTATGATGGATTAACTTCCAGGTACCTTAAAAATTGTATAAGTGCAAAGTTTTTCTGGCAAGTATTAATTATTATATATAAATGCGTGTAATAATCGGGTTTTCTGGATCAACGGATCGCTTATCACTTATTAAACTTCATTATTCATATCTAACAATGTGGTGAATGGACATAGCGACAAAAAGAAGTTGACTAGTTACGAAAACCGCGATTTGGATATATATAAAAGAGAGCTTAGTTGTTTTACTGTGAAGCGGGCGGACTGATTTAGTGACGAGATCTAGAATTCGTCAGCCAAACAGTAGCAAACTTACGAAAATGGAGACAAATCTAATATTCAATGCCGCTAGAAATCCTCGCTGAAATAACAAAAATTCCAGCAAAATTATTCAGGACACTCCTATGCCGTTGTTTCGTTTGTTTGCGTGGTGAAATCGATCATCATAAGCGACCATACGCTGCTGAGCGGCAGTGCGCGCTCCCGAGACAGGGGAAACAAATTGTGTCGGGGATAAGTGCCTTGGCACGACACCGGCGCCGTTCCACTTTTATTTCCGTGGAACAACTTTTCTCTTGGTGAGAGAAGACTTTCTGTGTGGGAACGCACAGCTAGAGAACCAGAGAATGTGGAAACTGGGGAACCAGATTGTGCACACGATCACGACTACTGCGTGGGTCCGGATCCTGCCGTTGTGGACAGTGTGCTGGAGGAAAAGCAGAGGCTACGAGAGGAAGTCGCTCCACTAAGGCAGCAGCTGGAGCAGATGGAGCAGATGTCCCTGTCACGTTTCGGGATACAGCGATTTGATGGGTCCGATGTGGACATTCGTTTTTTCACCCGGTAAGTACATTTGTTAGTTATCTTATACTTTTAGACCAGTTATATGGAGCCCCTCTTTAGAAATAAAGTGATAATAATAACGATAACAGCAATGACAATAATAATAATAATAATACATAGCCACGCTACATAATGCATAGTCTATTCTTCTTAATAATAATAATGTTGTTGATGATGATGATGATAATACAGTGTCACAAGAGGAGCTCCATTATTTTATTTTTTATATTGGTGAAAATAAAGAGCTGAGTTATAGCACAGGAGATGGTATATTGCTTTCTGCTTATTGCTTACTGTAAACATCTAGCTTACATGTTGTCGACTGTGAGCAGGTCTGATTGTAAGGTCTGACAGCAGCAGGGTGAAAGGGGCTGCTCTGTACTGTGAAAATGTTAAGCATTTATTTCATAAGGTAACCCCTCAGTATAACTGAAGTTTGCAGGAGCTTCACCTGTAGAATCTGCAGGTAGTAAGCAGCCAGGTGGATGATCAGATGCAGATATCTGCTGAGAGTGAAACATCAAGGGGAAATGAGGGGTCGTCTTCTTATATTTGGATAGACTGGTTTACTTGTTAGACTCCATGAACATGGAAATTAAAAGCGTATTCTGAAATACAAATTAATAAGACCCCGGTCTAACAGGTGGTTGCTTGTAGCAGGAAGGTTTACTTCAGATCGCAGATGAAGGTCAAGAACACCAAAAGCATCATCAATGGAGAGATACAGCAGGTCCTTCCTCCCCTCTGCTGTCAGACTCCACAATTAGGCCTGTTCACAGCAGTGTTGATGTATTTATATTGTAGTTGTGTATATATATATATTTGTATACACAACGTGTTTATCTATTCATATTGTTTTACTTGTTTACTGTGAAATTGTACAGCTGTCTACAGCACTATGAATTACCCCACTGAGGCATAAATAAATGTCTATCTAAAAAAAATTTACACAGCGTGTGGGGAAAACAATGACTGAATATCTGACTAATGTAGTTTGGTTAACATTTATCCTGCTTATGGTAATTTTCAAAATAATAAATAAAACAAAATGGAATGTCCCTCAGGTGAAGTTAGGTCTCCATCTGTTTCCAGGTTTGCATCTTATGACCACCTGATGCGGTTTTGGCAGGTCATTCAACCATCACTGAAATACATGGTCCGAGCGACCAGCTTAACTACTGATGATGCTGGACGACTGAGTGCTCCCACGGTAGGCCTTATTTGTAATTATGTGATTTTCCAACTAGAGCACAATAAAGTAGTACAGCCAACCATTTATTTCTTATCTTGTGTGTTTCACAGGGACGGGCTCTACACCCAATAGATGAGATGTTCCTGTTCCTGAACTACCTGACCTTTGGACTGAAGCAGAGGGACCTGGCTGACCGCTATCAAATCCACCAATCTACTGTGAGCAGAATAATTCTCACATGGAGCATTTTTTTGCTTTCTGTCCTGGGTGCACAGAGAATCTGGATGACACAAGAGAGGATCCGGGAGTACCTACCTGCAGAGTTCAGAGACTATGCTGACACCACTGTGGTTCTGGACTGCACTGAGCTGAGGTGCCAAACCCCTTCTTCTCCCTTGCTACAGAGTGAGGTCTACTCAAACTACAAGTCCCACTGCACCCTGAAAGGAATGATTGGTATAGCACCACATGGTCCAGTGACCTTTGTTTCTCCCCTCTATGCTGGTTCGATCAGCGACAAGCAGCTGTTTGTGGAATCAGGTCTTTGCAAGCTTCTCCGTCCAGACTCAGCGATCATGGTGGACAGAGGCTTCCTGATGGACAACTGTGTGCCCTGTAAGATGTACAGACCTGCATTTCTTTCAGGAAGACATCAAATGCCTGAGAGTGAGGTCAGGGAAACGCAGGCAATCGCACACCTCAGAGTGCATGTGGAGCGTGTGATTCGAAGATTGAAAGAACACAAGTTATTGGATTCAGTCATTCCTTTGAATATGTTTGGTAACATTAATCAGCTGTACGTTGTTGCATGTCTCCTGCTGAACTACAAAAATGGCCCCTTGGTTAAGGCTTGGGCAAAGTAGAACAATCAAATCTGACATTGCAAGTGATTATTGTAGAATAGTTAGTCATTGAATGTGATATTGTTATTGCTGTTTTAAACATTTTGATGCAATAAAAAAGGCGATCTCACAGCCTTCCTTTGGGACACAAACGGTGGAATTTTAATTGTTTTGTGTTTGTTTGTTATTTACAAGCAGAGGTGGGTAGAGAAGCCAAAAATTCTGAAATAATAGTACTGTTACATGAGAAAAATATGACTCAAGTAAAAGTCAAAGCTAGTCATCCAAATAATTACTCTAGTTAGACTAAAAAGTACTTATTGAAAAAAACTACTAAAATACTGACAACAACATCAGATATATTCTTTTTAACTAAAAATCAATAACTGAAACAGTGATGAAAAAAAATGAACATGAATAAAACATCCATCACATTAAAACAGTCTTCATAAAACTGACGTAGCCACCAGCACAGTATGTTTGTTTTCTGAGATGGTCATGTGGAAGTCGTGTAACAAAACTGATTCATATTAATAAATGGCCAAAAAATAGAAGCAACGAGTGGAATGCATGCAATTGTAATGGAGTAAAAGTAGTGTTAATTTATAAGTATATTTGAGTGAAAGTAAAAAGCACACCGTTTTAAAACTACTATAAAAAGTACATTTTTTGTAAAAACTTACCCAAGTTAATGTAATGGAGTAAATGTACCACGTTACTACCCACCTCTGTTTACAAGCAGTGCAAGCATCATAATCAGTTTTCTCTTTTATAGCTTGTAGAACTTCATCATCCCTGTAAATCCTCTGAATGAACAGGTCATCCTCAGTGTAGACTACAAAGTCGCACCATTCAAATCCACTTAATAAAAGTTGCCCCTGCACCTGCCAGTAGTAGGCATGTGATTTTTTTAACTGAAGTATGTCATCAGAGACCCTGAGGTAAGTGCAGTCCACATAGCTTCTGACATGAGGACACTTCACCTCTACCAGTCCAAATGCAGGTTCAGCTTTTGGGTCGTAGATCAGACCATCTGGTGAAGCCCCAAGCCACGGCGCATCGGGATGAATGATGAAGCCACATGGGTAGTGGTTGACGTCCCTCGCCAGACAATACTCCTCTATTGCCTTAGGCTCCAGCTCGAGGCCTCTCTTCATGTCGGCAGTTTTGTAGCCTGACCGGGAGATTCGAACGGCCAAGCTTTCTGCCGATGACTGTCCTCTCACATGGCAAACGTCTCTGAAGCACATCACATGGATAAACAGTATATAATTAAACAGTACAATTATATATATATATATATATATAAACACTATACTATTATTAAAACCAAAATGCATAAGGTCTGCTAGGCTGCGGTTTCTAAAAAAGATGTTTATATGAAGGCAAAGTTTTAAAAACAAAATCATATTTAACACAGTTTCTTATTCCGACAGGATCATCATGTTTGTTTACAACTATATATCCTGTTGGGTGAAAAGTGCACATACCTAAATCTAGAGGATGTCACACGCAGCCTCCTTAAGAGGTGCCATTCCTGCAGAGAGCTTTGCTGCCTTGTGCTCTCCTCAGTTCGGTGGGCCATGTCATGTGATGTTTCCAGAGACATCATGTGGAGTTGCTGATGATGGCTCAGTACAAAGCAGCACTTGGTGGGGCCCAAGAAGTAATTGGAGGGAGGTACAGATGGTCGTGGTGTTGCAGTGGAATGCAAACACGTTTTAGGTGGGCTCCATGCTGGGAGGAGATAGGAGAGGACACTTCCTTCTTGAACTTTGCCAAAGGCACTGTCCGCCAGTGGTATAGCCCCTGAAAACCCCACGGTGGTTATAAGTGGAGCAGTGTCCCTTGGCATCTGTTCATAGGCCTCGTTCAGGTGAAGCACAGTCATGTCTGGGAGCTCGCAGGTCCGGTTTGAGGCTGCTTTGTATAAATTACTCCTGCAATTACAACATAGCGTCATTGTTTTACATGTTTAGTCAAATATTTTATGAGATCAATTCAGTTTAACCTTCTGACCTGCCAAACTTTGGAGTAGACTTTATTCTTAAGAAGTTGTTCACGCTGCTTGTTGGTTTGGTATCATCTACCATGTACTATGTACTCACTGCATCTATGCCTTCTCTTGTGCCTCACTGTTAACAAGCTGTGTGCGTTAAGAAGAAGAGTGTGCATGTGTGCATGCTTATAAAGGGAAATTCAATGAAACAGACAAAGGAAAATAAATGAACTATTCTATGTGTAATGTATTACCGGATTCCTTCAGCCAGTCTTCTTTCTTTGGGTCTTGCTGATACTATCACCATCTGATTGGTCGGACCAGGTTTGAAGCCCTGTAAAGAAATGTAAAAGTTAAAGATGATGTTTTTCTATGTGTGTAACTAACAACATTATGTTAAAAAATTTGGATTTTTCACCTGAGTACGAGGTTTGTGCCACTGCTGTTCAGAATGTGTGCAGCTTTGTGTTGGGGGTACAGCTGTAAGTCCCTTCTGGCTGTAATCAGCAGACTGATACAGCAAGGCTGCAACATGACTGCACAGGGCAAGCCCAGCAACACATGAACACTGGTACGTCAGCAGCTCAACAGGTTTAGTGTCTTTGAGAACCACCTGTAAAAGAAGTTGATAGAAACAGTACCATGTGAAGTGTTTTTATATCCATGCAGTGAATGATAGCCCTAAAACTGGTATGACTTATAAAAACACAGCAACTAAAGTTGTTAAACTTGTTATATGTTTTAGCCAAATATTCTTATATATTAAAATACTGAATAGACATAAAATACTGAATTATTTTTGTCTAGTGTGCATTTCTGTAGTACCATTAACCTGCCAGGGGGTCTACAGGGACCATTGAAAGCATCCTTACCAGCTGCATCACCGTGTGGGGTGGGAGCTGCACTGACTACAACAGGAAAGCCCTGCAGCGCATTGTGAATACAGCTGGCAAGATCATTGGAGCAACACTCCCCTCCCTACAAGACATCTACAGCACACGCCTCACCCGAAAAGCCATCACCATTGTGAGCGATGCAAGCCACCCCGCACACAACCTGTTCAGCCTCCTGCCCTCTGGACGGAGGTACAGGAGCCTCCACTCCCGCACCACCAGACTCACCAACAGCTTCATCCATCAGGCTGTGAGACTGCTAAACTCTCGCCCCACCCCCCTGCCCCTACCCCCTCCCCCCCCAACCCCAGCCCCAACTAAACTCTCGCCCCCACCCCCCAGCCCCAGCCAGCAGAACCAAAGACTGTTAACATTACTGCTACTAAGTATGCTGCTAAGTGCGATTACTGCCTTGCACTACAAACCCTGCGAACACTTGTATTACTTGACTGCCTTGCACTATAAACCCTGTAAATACTTGTAACTTTAAATTGCACTACAAACCCTGAGAATACTTGAAACTTTAACTGGAGCTGCTTCCTCACAGTATATCTCTTCATATTGTAAAACTACTGGAAGACTCAAATGCACATATGCTGATCTTGTTTGTGATACCTCTTAGCCTTGTTTTGATACCTTTTATTTATTTAAGGACCAGACTTGTCTGTGCACTTTATTGTTTGTCTTGTCCTACTTGTCTTGATACCTGTATACGCATGGGACAGTGAGAAACGTAATTTCGATTCCTTTGTATGTTATGGGCATGTGAAGAAATTGACAAATAAACCTGACTTTAAGACTTTACAGATGGAAATTAGCCTTGAGCTATATTTACATTTGACTGAATGTTCATTAATATGCATCGTTTCCCCTTATTTCGTCTAAATGAAAAAAAAAACTCCTGACAATAAATGTAGAGCTACATAGTTCCCATCACATTAATAAACCAGAGTAGAAAATGCCTCTGAACGACAGACATTACCAGCAAAAATTACAGCAGCATCAAAACCCAGAACTGCAACTAACTGCCGTTTGAGGTGATATTTAATAAGTAAATTCTTCCCGCTGCTCCCATTTCCCTACACTCAATGAATGCGGCTTCTGGCTCTTTTTCATGGATCTGAAGCACTTTGTCCTCACTGTCACTTCTGTCTCATTCTTGTCGGAAACTGAGGAAGAGAAGCAGTAGTGACTTATTAGCAAATGGTGCTAACCAAAGAACACACAATTGGCGTGTCGTGAACCGGAAGTTAAAAAAACAGCACCGTGCATAAAGCCCATTCAGAAGGAAAAATAAAAAAAAGGAATTACCAAAATCCAAAAACAGGGCAGATTTTAAATTAGGTTGTTCTTGTCAATGACCGCTAATGCCGTTACAACTCGTGGAGAAAACGGAGTTAACGAAGCTGAATGTGTTAAATACGGAATGTGAGCCGCTAAGCATTATGGGTCACATGCGGGTGATTACATTAGTTTGTTTTAGTAATGATTTTTGATACCTGAAATGAAAATTATAACTAGAAACAATTGGATCCTGGATATCAGAAACTCACGTTTTTCCTAGTAAGAATACTGTTTCAGATATCCAGAATGTTTATTTTAGATAGGAGGAATGTCATTTAGGATAGCTGGAAGTAAAAACGCAATACACATGAATGGAGAACGTGACGTCATTTGTCCTAGTAAGAATGTCATTTTAGATATCTGAAATGTTGATTTTGACTAGGAAGAATTGAAATACAGATATCTGAAATATATATCCCGTTAACCTAATAAATGTTAAAACGGCTTGCCATATACATATAGTTGTTATGGATGCTGCCATAAAGAGGGATGAAAGGCAAAAAATGATGAAAAGACAACCTAACAATGTTTAGAACAGCAAATAAATGAATAATTCTTTATATGTTTTCTTTATTTTTTAGTTCAGTCTTTTTTTAAGCGTATTTTGTTTTTATCAATCAGGAGTCTGGAACATGTCACACTTTTAACTGTTTAAATATTTCCTCCACACTCTTCATTAACAGACGTTACTGTGACGGTAAACCAGCAGGATCCTCCAGCAGCAGCTTTTACGTTTCATTTCCAGCCTGGACATGAAACAGAGGTGAACGTCGTCTGAAGAGAGGCACCCAACTGCAGTTAAGATGGCGGACGACGGCGCCGCCATTTCTCAGCTCAATCCCGGAAGTGACGTAGCTCAATCCCGGAAATGACGTAGCTCGGTCCCGGAAGTGACGTAATCTAGACACCGGAATGTTTTCTTCTTCGTGGGGAATCAACACGCACTTGCATCCAGACCCCGACGAAGTTCTTCTTCTACTGGCAGTAAGACGTGACGGAGAAAGAGCGTACGTAAAAGACTATTTTAATTATCATCGATCTAACAGGTGGTATCGTCTCTAATATGCACTTTTTGCTATCCACAAATACAATATATAAAATCTTTAGAGGTCATTAGCTGCTGTTTCTCCACCAAGTCCATCTTTGAGATTTATGCAACGATGCGGGCTAACGTTAGCTTTGCTAAAGCGAGTGTTTTTTTTTTTACTTTATTTCAAAGTGTGTTGAATACAATCAGAACAGAATAAATGTTCAACATGCTGGCAGACAACGTCAAATACAAATGCAACAGATGCATAAGGGATGCGCAAATACAAGAGATAGAGAAAGATTTAAAAAGAAAAGAAAAAAGAAATAAATACATAAAAAGAAAAAACAACAAAAGGGGGGGGGGGGGCTAGGGATTTTTAAATATACGTAGAGCTTCTAATGTTGTGTAGAGATTCACAGCATTCTTTCCTTTCATGTGACTTAGAGAATAGAAATATTGGTTTAACTCTTTGTGAAAAGCAAAGAATGTGGGTATGGATTTCATAAACCTATTCTTGTGTATGAAAAACTTTCCAAATATTACTATGGAGTTGATCAACATATTGTGACAGTTATTTTTAATCATAAAACCAAATAAAACATTTTCTCTTTTTAGAACAGGAACAGGCAGAAATTTAGATAACCAATGAAATAAGTCTGCCCAAAAGGCACTGGTGAAGATACATTCATAGAACATGTGATCTGTGGTTTCAATATGATTGAAACAGAATACAATTATTACAGTCAAAGCCAAAACGGCTATAAAGAAAATCACATGAAGGATAAATTCCATTGAGGATTTTAAAATGAATTTCCTTGGCTCTTGGAGCACACACTTATACTGTATTTAAAGATGGATTTTTTTCTTTTGCACTTTTTCCAACAGATCTTTGAGCTTCTGAGGGTGATAGAGGAGGTCATGGGTCTAGGAACCAGGATAAGGAAAGGAGAGATCAAGCTTCTAGACTTGGTGTTTGATGTCATGCTCCCAGAGGTAATATGGTCCGTTTTGCTGGTTTGGGAAATGAGAGTAAATTATTGGTTGAGTTTGATCAGTATTTTATTCATTTGAAACTTGTAAGAAAAAAAACAAAGAAGTGAATTCTTTAGAGCATCACAAGGTACGACTGGATCATTTAACTGTTTTTCAGATCCTGATCAGCATCCTGGACGATGAAGGACTGACCCGGCTACAAGCTGAGTTATTAATGGCTAGAGGGAGACTTTTTTAAGTGTAAACCTCCATTTTGTTTATTCATTTTTTGTTTTTGACTCCTAATTTTGGAATATTCTTTTTTATTTGCTCATCATTTTTGTTAAAGCTTCTACCTTTTGTCTTTATTCTTAAAAGATTTAATAAAGTTAATTGCAAATATGAGAACTTTTAAGTCAATTTCTTAAAGTTACCAGTGTGATGGTGTCAGCAAAACACTTGATTAATCCCAAAAAGTCATTTCAGTTTTGTGACAGTGTTGTTTTATTAAGAAAACAATTATGATGATGAATTACTTAATCCAGAGGACGATGGCTACTGGCTGTAATGATCTCTTATACTTTTCTGCCTACAGAAGGAAGACAGATTGAACATACTATTTCCTCAGTGTTGTGTAGAGGGTGTGTAGTTGTCCTTTATGTCCAGCAGCTTATACGATATTTGCCTCTGGACAGTCACATCTCCCTTAGCTCAAGAACTAATCGGTTTGATCACTTTCTTTAGCGCTCAGGTTCTGCTGCCCCAGCAGATGCTGGAAAGCAGGTTGCACTTTCTACAACAGACTTACAGAAGACATAAAACAATCAGACACTGGATGATTTTAGCTTCCTTAAGAAGTAAATTTCAGTCCTTTTTTTCTAGACTACTCAATTTGGGCCCACAAGGGACACGGGCTTGTGGGTTTTCAATGTCTCCCTACGGCAACACACCAGATTTAAATTAAATGAGTCCATCAGCTTATGAGTTCTGTCCAATGACTCATTATTTTGAGTCAGCTGTTTTGGAGCAGGGATTCCAGGGAGGCATCTTCCTGGAATTTATGGAACATCTCACAACAGAGCAGCTGAATTTTATCAAAAGCACTTGAGAAAATAGAAAAACATGGTCTTCAAAGTGCTGCCTGAATGCTGTCCAGGTGAGAGTGGGCTCTCAAGCAAGTCTTTAACACCAAGAACAATATGATATGCAAACTGTAATCAGTCCTGGAAGTTGTTGACTTGCTTGGAGGTGAGTTGATAAAAGTCCTAAGGAGTGATATGTAGTCATGTTGTGTTTAACTGGATTATAGTAATAAAATGCTAACAGTATGAAAATGCAGTGGTTACTTGGATACCATGTCTGATATAAATGCACATACTATTCAGTACTAAGTTAGGAATAGTCAACTTTCTGGTGAAATTGACACAAAATGCCCACAGTTCACAAAACAATGAGGTCATGAATGTAAGACATTTAATTACAATCATGAAATGGTAATTACTTCAAAAAGAATTTATAGAAAGAACAGTTAACAACAGTGGTGGGTATATGCAACATAATTAGTGTCATGGGTTCGGTGTAGCCTAGTCTGATGGTGTCTAAACAGGACTGTTCACATACAAGCTCTCATTGACAGAATATTTTCTGGTCCATTCATGGTACAGACGTTTTTTGGAATTTTTGGTGGTTAATAATCTTAATGAAGTGCAGGATGTTGCGCAGTTAAAAGCATAAGTTTATCAATAAAGGTTATAGCGCAAAATAGATACATTCTGACATCATACATAAGCCAAATATCCTTCATTTGTATGTTTATTTGTTTTATTTATAAAATGTAAATAGTGGAATGTTTTAATATTTGAATGAACACATTTTTGATCAATAAAAATACATGTGTTCATTAACTGTCAGTTTTGAAGTATTTCAAAAGTATGTATAATAACAGTCAACTATAACTGTTTCGTGTTTGATTTAAGATTACTTACATTCTCTTATGGGTGTGATGGTGTATGAAAAGTGTGTTTGCTCCTTAATTTAAGCAGGCCTTTTAAATCTGAGAAATCTAATGATAATGATAATAATAGGCTGAATAATAATTATATTTAGTATTAAATGGACAACCACATCTACTTTTGACTGACACTTTTGATATTCTCTCCATTCATTATATAATCAACTTACTCTAAACAAACACCATTGAACATCTGTCTGTGGTTATTATTGAGCAATTATGTAGCAACTGTTTAATTTCATCCAGCATATATTTGACAATGAAAAAGAAAACAACAAACGCAGTCAGCTGCAAAATAAAAAAAACATAGTCCCGTTTTAATGCCACATTCGTCCAGTGTTCTCTTGCCATGATCAATATGGCGGACGCGTTCATCGTATCCTAGCAACGGGCCGAAGCGGCGCCTATTTTTGCCGAAGAATAACAACTTCCGGGGCCGAGATTGCGTCACTTCCGGGATTGAGCTACGTCACTTCCGGGATAGAGCTGAGAAATGGCGGCGCCGTCGTCCGCCATCTTAACTGCAGTTGGGTACTCTTGCGTCTGAATGCAGCTGCTGCTGCTGCTAGAAGACCAAGCCTCGTATGAGAGGGTCTGACCAGCACCGCTCCTCGTTGGGAAGATAAACTCCCTTCATTCACCTCCGTCTCCAAAAGTCTCCAATAACACCAGAAAAACTCACTAGAGGGTCTGAAAACTCGCTAAATACAACCACAAAGTCGCTAAGCTGGCAACAGTGAGGAATAATAAATTCCCCAAAGACCCGCCTCTTTCCACACATTAGCCAATCACAGAGCTCGTTCGTCACACACGTTGACTGTCATCTTCTTCGTTGGTGTCCGTCTCCTTTTTTCGTATTGAAGTTAGTTTGAGGCAAACCAGCAGCTAATTTGTTTTTACTGTGAACTACTGGGCTGAAGAGGGGAGCAGAAGTTTGTTAGCGACTAAATAAATTCAGTTATAACTCCTACAAGAAAAAGACTGGCTAATGTATTGGTCGCCATTGTAGAGTAGATGAAAAATTCACTCGTACTGTCTCACATTTTAGTCTCAAAATGCAACCATTTGCTCGCAGTCTTGAGCCCTGAAGTGACAGGAAGTAATTTTACATGAGAAGTCGTCCATCACTGTTGACTACCTGACCCATCTGTAAAATCCCATTCTTAAACTGGTTCTCAATAAAAAGTGATCTATTTCTGAATAAAATATTATCGGTATGTACGGAGAGCAGCACATGTCTGACGGGGCCTCCCTTCAGCCTTGGTAATCAGTACTCTGCCTTTCAGATCAAATCTCATTTTACTAGAACTATTACCATCAGTGTATAGGGTTTTAACATCTTTACAGAAAAAGTCTCCAAAGCCAAATTCTTGTAATGAAAAATAAACTCATGTTCAGCTGTGTCGAGGGCCTTACAAAGATCCAGGAAGAGGATGAAGCTATCACCATGAACCAAGTCAGAGTGGCCCAGTAAATCCAAGAATATAGAAATATGTCTGTTTTATAAACCCTGACTCTGTCCAGAACCTTTTAATTCTATTTGCACACACTATGGCCATAATCTTGTAATCATTGTTAAGAAGAGAGGAGGGTCTCCAGTTATCAAGAGATAACAAGTCTTTCTTTGGTTTTGGAATAAGTGTTATCAGCCCTTGAATAAGAGTAGGAGGGAGTGTGTTACTCTTTATATGTTCAATAAAGACTTGTAGTAAAAATGGAGCTATATGGGTGGAAAAGGATTCATAAAATTCTGCGGTTAGGCCGTCTGTGCCTTTAGGAGATTTATTGAGTTTAAGTGCAGCGATTGCATTAGAGACTTCCTCTAATGTAAGAGAACTATCACAGTAACTTCCAACTTCCAGAGTAATGGTTTGGAAATTTTTTATGGTGTTGAGGAAAGTTTTGACACCTCCACGTTATATTTTGAGCTGGTTGGTGTAAAATGTGGTGCAAAAATTTTAAATTTGCCTAGAGTTGTCAGAGATCAACCCGTTGATGTTTAATTGATGTATGGAGTTAATTTTTTATCTGTATTTTTCAAGTCTAAAGAAGTAAGCAGAGTTTTGCTCCCCCTCTTCCAGCCATCTCTTCCTGGATCTTATGAAAGCATCCTCTGCCTTGCGTCGGTATAAACTGTCTAATAAAGTTGTTTTATCGTCTTCTGAAATTTTTCTGGGGACCTCTGGTAAAAGGAGGTAATTCAACTTATTATATCTTCCTCTTCAGCTTTCCTAATTTTATTAATTTGGCTTTCATGTTTCCTTAGAAATTTACCTGCTTCAAATTTGAGGAGCCCAAGTTGGTTTTCTCTTTATCTTTGTTGGCCTTGTTCCAATAATAATTAATCAATTTATTGAGCTGAACCTTAACTATTTCATGTTTTAACAGAGAAATATTTAGTTTCCAGTAAGAATATTTATGTGGACTGCTGTCAGTTAGCATTTGGATATTAATATAAATTGCTCTATGATCAGTATGAAGGGTGGCAAGTACACTGAAAAAAGTGAACATGGGCAGCCATTGATGTAAGGAGGGATTTCTATTTGAACTGAACTATTATCGCTATGTTTCTGTCTTTTACTTGGTTTAAAGTAATATATTACTGTCAATAAATGTAAATGAAGCCCTCATTGGTTCAAAGTTATTGACAGACTTTTCATCAAACAAGAATTTTAAGTTTAAGTGAAAGCGTCGCATGTCATGTGACATGTGTACGTACTGACGTCACGCTACAACCAGACTTGAACTTCGAATTCTCCGCCATCTTCTTCTCCCGCCTGAAGACCCCACAGGAGAAAAGAGAAAGAAATCGGTAAGAAATATGCCGTTGAATATGCGTTTACATTTATACACCCCTCTTACACAAGGTAACTTAACGCTGTCTTTTATCACACGACGGCGACGATTAGCCGTGACTTTTTGGTACGACATCGACATCATGCCGCTAACGTTAGCTAGCGGATCGACATGTGGTGCTGTTATATTAGCTGACGCTGCTTTGTGAACTCGGCTGCGTGCATGTGCCTTAGCGCATTGCTTCGGTTAACTAACGTCATATATATATATATATATATATATATATGCAAACGTGAAAACGGAGTTTTTCTAAATTTACACTTTGGCTGAGGTTCTCATTTCATTTTTTCGTGTAAATAAAAGGGGAAAGACAGTGTTTATATGTTGCAATGGCTCTCATTAACAAATGTCTCCTTTCTTCTAGGTCTACAGTGATCTCATATGGTTAAAAGCAGCAACGTTTAATGGGTAAGTGGTCATATTTGAATGCCATTTGAGTTATGCAGCTGCGTATCAGGTGTGAGGTTATGGTCATGATTATTGTAAGATAAGTATTGTTCTTGTTCATCACCTGTGATAGGAAGTTTTATTTGCTGTGACTGAATCCAAAGTGTAATTTGTGTGGTAGTGGAATTCATGGGCAGGGTGATATGGTCTAAAGCAATAGAAAAAAATCAAAAGGACTTTTTGTATATCATTCAATATGTTTAACATATGTATTAATATGTATTAAGTCACATGTAAAATCATACCACATGGTAATATCCTGTGTGATGTAAAAGAAACATCCCTATATTACGCCATAATCATGAGAACTCAGAAGGACTCACAGAAAGATTATAAAATGTTCTATATTTTATTGTAGTCTGTTTTATAATATGTATTGTAATTGAGTTTTCAGTAAGATCAGAACTCTGAAGCATTACAAACTTCAGCATAGCCATTTGGACGCCGACGTGGTTACCCTTGCACATATTCAACCTGTCCTGTTCCTTTTACTACCTGGAATGCCCTTAAGGAGCCATTTGTCAAGAACACACCCTAGACTGAACCCACAAAAAGACCAGCAGACAACTTTGAGATGCTTTTTGTGTGAATACAAGAAAACTCAACTCTTAAGACTACCTGCAGCACTTAGGGGCCAGCATCTGAAAAAATCACGAGACTGTAAATTGTATTTTTCAAAATTGCTCATACAAAACAAATGTTTATGGGTTCATTCAGGACTCATAGGTGGAGAAACTCACAGGTTATCCTCTGTAAGCGATTTAAAACCTGAAATTGCTGTGAGGGTACAGCCGATCCACCATTCCTCTGAAGACAGTAATGCTGATGATTTACACGAGGATGTTTCAGAGGATGAAGTAGCTAGTTCTGTCTTTGACACAGATGGTACTGAAGACTTGTCCAGTGCTATAGAGCGCAAAATTGCTTCAGTGTTAATTGAAACTAGAGCATGTTTTTCCTGGTCCCTAGTGTGGCTATTAATGACCTTTTGCAGGAGCTGCACTATTTGATAAGTGTAGTTTCAGTCCCTGTCACCTATGACACTATAATCCAGCTACTGCAGGAATGTAACTGCCAAGTTGACATAGCAGTGGTACAGGAGTTGGCCTCTGTACTGTGTAAGTCAAATCCCATTCAAACTGCAGTTGGAGATAAAGGTCCTCTCTCTACATCTTGGAAACGAAAGGCATACTACAAAAATCATTTCAGTGTTGTAGAACCCTTGGAGTATGTGCTAGACCAAAAGAATAAAAGGTCATTCCAGTATGTTCCAATACTCAAATCATTGCAGCAGATTCTTAGTTGCCAGTCAATATTAGATAAAGCTATTAATTTGAAATCTCATCATAGAGGAGGTGATGGACTGAAATATACATGCTTCTTTGATTCACTCAATTTTCAGCAGAATGAATTGCTCTCTAATGAGCCTGCTATTTCATTGATATTGTATGTGGAAGAATTTGAAATTTGTAACCCCCTTGGCACGTCCAAGAAAATACACAAGATCTGTGGTGTTTATTGGATTTTAGGTAATTTACCCCTCAGGGTCCCACTATCCCTGTCTCCATAAATTTAGCTGCTTTGATAAATTAGTAATGATGTAAGCAGTACGGATTTGAAAAAGTGCTTGAACTCTGGTAGATGATCTTGTCACGTTGGAGCAAACATGGGTTTTTATCTCTAAGCTGGGAAAGGACTATCAAAGGACACTGTTCAGTGCATTGTTGCTGATAACCTCGGTGCACATAGCATTGCAGGATTCGTGGAGAATTTTTCAGGGACATATGTGTGTAGATTCTGTACAGCAAAGACTGAAGAATTTCAGACCAAAGAAGTTAATTCAGGAGCATTTTGTCTGAGAACCAAGGGAATTCATGCTGCTCATCTTGAGGCTGTCAGAGAAGAGGAAGTGCCTCATTTTGGTGTGAAAGGGGCTTGTTTGTTATCAAAGAGACTATCATACTTTAATGTGACTACAGGTTTCCCCCCTGACATAGCACATGACCTCTTTGAAGGCATTATCCCTGTTGAAATAGCACTGTGTGTGGCTGTCTTTGAAAGTAAAAAATATTTTACATTGAACATCTTGAATGAAGCAATCCAAACTTTCCCTTTTAAGTGGAGTGATAAAAAAAATCGTCCCCATCCTGTTCCTCTTGCATATTCAACAAAGAAAAGGATCGGGGGGAATGCACATGAGAACTGGGGCCTAGTGAGATTTCTACCCCTTTTGATTGGAGACAAGGTTCCTGCTAATGAACCTGCCTGGCAGGTCCTTACTGATTTAAAAGATATTGTAGACCTTGTAGTCGCACCTTTTCACACCAAAGAATCTATAGCTTATTTGGATAGTAAAATATCTGAACACAGGCTGAGATTGAAAGAGGTTTTCCCTGACCAAAGGATTCTACCCAAACACCACTATTTGGAGCATTATCCAAAGCTCATTGAGCAGTTTGGTCCCCTGGTTGAGCTATGGACGATGCGTTTTGAGGCAAAGCACAGCTTCTTTAAAAGGGTTGTGCGTCACACAAACTGCTTCAAAAATGTGCTTCTATCATTGTCACAACGGCATCAATTTCATATGGCCCATCAGCTGCACCTGTACAGCTTACCCACACCAACTCTGGAAGTTAGAAATGTTTCCTCCATTCCCATCGATGTTCTGCATGAGGAAATATCACATGCTGTGAAGCAGAAGCACCCAAACCTGGATCTTTTGTGCATGGCAGAAGATGTGACTTATGAAGCCTATAACTATAGGAAGGGCATGATCATTTCACATGGGGAGCTTGCAGGTCTGCCAGAGTTTTGTGAGATCATACAGATGATCATCCTCCAAGAGAAGCCACTTTTTGTTGTCAGATGGCTTGATGCTTGGTACACTGAACATTACAGAGCCTACATACTGACCACGTCGGCTAGGGGAATTCTACTTCTTGAACACCACAGTCTTACAGACCCGTACCCACTGGCTGACTACACAATTCAGGGGAGGCGCCTGGTGGTTCCGAAAAGATATATCCATGTTTAAGGTTACATTATGGCCTTTTTTTATTATTTAAAATGTGCATGATTATACTGTGGAAATTACTGTCTGAATTGTACAATTTTATTACTGGCATTATTACATCAGAGGTCTAAAATTTCTTGCTTTTTTCATGATTAGAAACATCTTATTCTATTTCTCCTCTAGGAGAAGGGAGGGGGAAAGGAGGAGGATGAGGGAGGAGAGGAGAGGAAAAGGGAGAGGAGAGCAGAGGAAAGGAGAGGGGAGGAAGAGGAAAGGAGAGGGGAGGAAGAGGAAAGGAGAGGGGAGCAGAGGAAAGGGGAGGAAGAGGAAAGGAGAGGGGAACAGAGGAAAGGGGAGGAAGAGGAAAGGAGAGGGGAGCAGAGGAAAGGGGAGGAAGAGGAAAGGAGAGGGGAGCAGAGGAGACGGAAAGGAAAGGGGGGGGGGTATACTGTTAATACTCAAAGCCAGTTTGACATGAACTTATCTTATTCTTGCTCTCTTTCTCTGTCTGTCAGACTCTGGAGCATGGCTGGAAAGAAGTCTGCAAAGCTGCTGGTTTTTCTGAGTCAAGATGACAAAAGAAAATTGTTGCTGCCCAATGGGATTCCTGAGTCTGTGGAGGAGCTTTTTGATGATGTGAGGAGAGCTTGTGGATTGAGGGGCAACTTCAGGGTCCAGTACCAGGACAAAGACTTTGGTGATTCATTTGTAAATTTGACATCTACTGGAGACCTTGAAGATCTATGCACCATCAAAGTAATCCCTTTGCCTGATGAAGATGCAGCTCCTGCACAGACACAGACAGCTGTCAATGTCAGCCTCAGTAGTGATGAGGCCTGTACCATTTCCGGTGAAACTGATGACACATTGATTTTAAACTCACCATCCTCTAGTCATTCGTCAAGGGCAGAGCAATGGACAAAAGAGTTTCCCATTCCAAGCTTTTCATATGACACTGAAGTCCAGTTAGAGAGAGGAAATGCTGCCTTTAAGGCAAACGGAACAAGGTTGACAGTCACTCCTAGGATGAAGTCAGACATTCTGGAAAAGGTGTCTGATCAGATCTACAAGTATAAAGCCTACCCAAAAACAGCAGACTTTTGTGAGGTTTCAGAGGCACTGATAAAGAAGCACCCCTGCTTGGCAGAGCCAGGATCTTGGAATGGCTGCTATGGGTGGACATAGAGACTTAAAACCAGGATGGGAAACCTCCGTACCCAACTGAACGGACTTGGATGCCCTGAGCTTGCTGTCAATTCTCTAAAAACCAAAGCCACAGATGACGCCTATTCAGCAAAGAATGTCAAGCGACCTAAACGTGGTGAGGCTAACCATGTGCCATCCTATCCAGCTGGCGAGACAGCAGATAATCTTGAGATGGAGCGGCAGGTACTTTTGAAGGAGGTGAAGAAACAGAACAACGGGAGGATCATCCGAGAAAAAATGGCCAAGACATTTGCCCTCCGTAGACAAGAAATTGTGGAAAAACAGCCCAGAAGAACTCCTGGAGCGATGGCCAGCGATGTTTCAAGAACAGGAGGTATGAGTTGAATCACTGTTATAATCTGTTAAAACTCTATTCCAGAGTTCAGTCAGGCAAACACTATTTTCCTGATCTTTTTTTAACTTTGCCAGTCATATGCCTTAACATGAAATGTGTTGTCTAATTTGTATATATTTCAGATCAATGCTGAATTCCTAAGGATTACAACGGTACCGCTACAATCACGATTCTTGGCTGGTTTGGATAAGCAGAGCAGTCAGCTTCTTCAGGTCATAAGGAAAAAAGGTGGAGCTGTTGGTGAGAAAATCAGGGACGCCCTTAAACCTTTGGATCAGGTACAGTATGAAATGCATATGTATTGCATTTGATTTCCTCTTTTGTCAGTTCAGTTGTCGGTGAGTTGAAAGCTAATATGTAGTTTATCTTTTGTCTTTTGAAATGTCTTTGTTGCTATAGGGTGTGGACTTGGATATAAGAAGAGAGTGCCTCCTGAAGTCGCTAGTGATTTACCGGAGTGAAGATGTGAGCCACCTGATCAAAGAATACCTGGTAAGTCAGCAAATCATGGCAATGCACTGAGATCAGACAGGGTCTCTGAGACCCCGAGAGAGGAGGAAGGGAGGAGGAGAGGAAGAGGGAGAGGAGAGGAAGGGGGAGAGGGGAGGAGGAGGAGAAAAAGAGAGGGGAGGGGGTACCAGTGACCCTGAGGAGGGGGGAAGGAGAGGAGGAGAGGAGGGTAGAAAGGGAGAGGAAGAGGGTAGGGGAGGAAGGGAGAGGAGGAGGAGAAGAAGAGAGGAGAGGAGAGAAGGGGATGAAAGGAGGAGAGAAAAGAAGACAGGGGCCGGTCTGCTTGGACTCGACCCAGGGCAACAGGAGGGTTAAAACTAGAATGTGATCAGAAGACTGCACATATTATGTACTACTTGCGTGATTAATTGTCTTTGAGTGTCAATAATTGTAATCATTATTGAATGAATAATCACCCCTCTCCCTTCCCTGAGGACAATTATCTAAACTAACGTAATTGTCTAATGTCAGGTTGTCCGAAAGGAAGAGGCGGAGGAAGAACTTGAAAATGCCGCCATGGCCATTTTTGTCCTCCGCGATGGTGACGCTCTCTCCCCTCTAAAGGACATTGGCCTTGTCATCGATGGTGTTGAGGTACTTAACGACTTGTCCTCCATTGCATCGGCTTGTGCCATGCTATTTGGTCTGACTTATGCACTCAACCTGAGTTACCCAGTGGAACTCAAATATACCTTTGAGACCTTTCAAAAAATCATTATGGATATTGAAAGTAAGCAAATGTCAAGAAGGATTCAGAACCTCCGTGCTAAACTGCAGGAGTGAAAACTTGTGAACTATAACACATTGTTGCATTGTTAGTATGAGCCTTGGTATTCATCACAGATGGCTTGGTGCTGTTGCAAGAGAAAACATTGTTATTCAGGTTTGCCAGGGTCAGATTTTGTGAAGTAATTGTGGTCATGTTTCTTAGTTTTAAAATGGTTTCTTGGAATTGAAATGGCTCTTGTTTTATTAAGGAGTCTTGACTTTTGCCCTGTTGCTGCTACGATTGTTGGTGGGCATTCACACTGAGTCTGATGCTTTGTTCATTAGTGGAGGGCAGTGCACTTGGGAGTGTCACTACTGTGTGCGTGTGTCTGTGTGCATGCGTGTCTCTGAGCTGTGTGTGTGACTGTGAGAGAGAGAGGGAGAGAAAGGGGTTGTGAAAGGTGCATTTATACACTGAAAAAAGAAAATTGTTGAACCAACTTAAATGAATTACTTCAATTGGCAACAAATAATTGAATTGAGTTAATCCAACTTAATTTGAACTAAGTTATATTAACTTTAATGATTTAAGTAAGCTATACTTTATTTATTAACGTTTATTCAAATGGAAATTCTGCATTGCTTCAACTCATTTATAAAGAAAGTCAACTTAAATTATCTAGTTGGTTCAACTTAAGTATTTGCCTCATTCAAAATTAAATTCTAAACATGTACAACCTAAAATCATGGCTTCAAATAATATAATTTTTCTTGTAATTGCAAAGCATAAAGACAGTTTATAAAGTATATTAAATACACTGTCAGGATGATTAGAAATTTAATTTGACTGAAATTAAGAATCACAGACACAAAACTACCTTTTGTTACTTTTTATTATCTTTGCAGTTGGCAGTAACTTCTGTACCAAAAGAATAAACAATCATCCCAACATTGTGTAACAAACAGCATTTTCATTTCAGTCTTCCATAATACTGGGCTGAATATATTTTTCAACCTCACGGTTGACTGGATGTTTTTAGATGTCTTTACATCTTTTTTTTTAACAAAACTTTGCTACCGCAAATTATTAATTGAAAAAAAAAAAAAAAATCAGACCAACAGTAAGATCTGAACTGCTTTTGTGGCATTTACCACTGAAAATAAGGCTAATCACAGCTCCAAAACTGACTGTATAAATTTGTCAGCACAGTGATTACATACCGGTGTAACATACCTGTGTATGTTCATTATCCAAAGAACAGCCAAATAACTTGTCAACAACCAATGAAATAAGAAATTAAATGTGTTATTAAGGAATTCAATCCAACATTTAACAAGTGCAATCCATTATTACTTTGGGTATAATGGGTATTTGGTATTATGGCCTTCAACACACAAGGCACACAAAGGTATTGTTCCATTCAACGTTCACAACTTTTAAGTTACACATAAATTTTTGAGAACCACTAACTGCTCTTGTTGAAGAGTAAAGTGCTGTAACTTTTTGTTTCAAAAACCTGAAAAGCAATATCTTGCACACTGATTAACATAGGGTAAAACACATTTATCCACCTGGTAAAAGCAAAGGGCAATATCCAATCGATCTTAGAAGATCTCAAAAGTCTTTAGACCAGGGGACCATTATAGTTATTACTGGGAATTGTGAAGTCTACCATACAAGTTTTGAACTTTGTGGGACATCTTGTGTGGCTCAAGCTGCATGAACACTTTCTGGAACATTTCAAATGTGAAACATAGAGGCTTTGGATAAGCTAGGTTGAGTATGTAGACCAAACCCAGAAGAAGGGCACAAGCTGAGGCGACTGAAGTCAGGTCATGCAACACCTCCACTCCCTCGATGACAACACCAATGTCTGCTGGAGGCTCTTGCAGTCCTTCTCCCTCCTTCCGAATAACAAATACTGCCATGGTCAGTCGTTCCAGATCCCACTGGGACATCATCGGCATCTGTATCCTAAAGAAGGGTATATGGCACAAACAAAACGTCACGTTACTACACAATTACTTGAAATAAATGCCTTGTGTGTAGACTGAGACAGAAATACAAATCACAAATCACTTGGACCTCTGGTACATCCTCATATTTGATATTAATACAGAATAAGACTACTTATTTTCTCTAAGAGAGCAATCTTTTGTCCCTATCCTCCATACTCATACTAGTTTCTCAGATAATTTTGTCCTATTAGCCCATCAGAATGGCTGTTAAATGATGAAAAAAAAATTACATAAAAAATATCAAATCTGTTGTTTATTTGAAAAAATTAGATGATGTGAGTTGAAACTTACAATATACTCCCTAATAAGGTCATCTGCATCTTCTCCCAGGGAGATAATGAGAGCTTTCAGGACACACTCCCTCTGAAGATGGATGTCATCAGCCTGGAAGAACATTATCATCATTACTATTTTTCCAATCTCCTAATACATATATCCTTAGCTATAACCAACACTGTTCACAGTAAGAGGCCACATTACATTCAGGCGCCACCGTGACTTCTTAACAAAGGTGGATGCCATTCTATCCAGTCAATGTTTCCATAGGGAATTTAAGACTTAAAAACAGTTATAACCACCAGTCCTGCATAGTAGGCAAACAGTATCCTCACTTCCAGCATAGAGACAGAGAGCTACTGAGCAGGCTAGCGGTTGTTGCTAACATGTATTCATGGCAGAGACGATGAAGAAATACAGAAAACTCTTGTTGGATGAAGCGAAGAAGGGGAAAAGAGTTTCAGAGCGAGTGAGGGAGGACTAGACATGAGTCAGCATTGATCAAGACTTTACAGAATGATGAGAGCAGAAAGAAGAAGAAGCTGCAGGCTGGATGCAGACCTCACATTGCTGTTTTCAATGAGTAACACAGACAAGATGATATTTTAGGATATTTATGTGATATGTTATCTCAGCTTTGAAGTTTGATCAGTGAACTCAGACAAGGCCGAAGCTGATTCCTGTAATATTATCCCTAACAATAAAAAGTCAATAATTCCTGCAGCTCCAAACTGTTCTTTAACTCCAATCTGATCTTTTCATTTGACAAGCTAAACCATCATTCTGCCCAATGAATTAATCAGCCTTACTTTAGAAAAATACAGCCTAAAACTGCTCCTAATTTCTTATGATCACATTTCTGTATTCCAATAAAATAACAGAAAGCAGTAATTATTTGTTTTGCTTCGTTCTTTTCCTGTACAGTTACTGTAATGTATGATAACACAGACCCATGGCTTTTTATTCACCGGAACATGTTTTTTGTTTTGTTGTAACATTTTTTCTGAGACTGCAGGGGGGGCTAAAAATGCTAAAAGGTACCCTTTAAACTCTCAGAATATTGAGAAGGCAGAACCTGTAACTAGATGCAGTGGACACTGGGAAAAAAAATCAGAGCACAGCCGAGCAACTCTTGAGATGCAGGGAGTCAGGGATAAATCATTTAATCATTAGCAAAAATGAATCAGACTATCATTCCTAAGAAGTTTTTTTAAATTACTTAAACCATTTTTACTTACTAAAAATTCAATTTTGACATTATCTCAATGAGGGGTCTGCATTGGTGAAATATATACCTGGTTTAAAGTTTGCATGATGTTTGCAGTTTTTTCACGTGTTGCTCCTCCTTTTGCCTGGATAACGTGAATCAGCTGATCAGAGTACTTGTCGAGCTGGGCAAAAAACGTCTGCTCAAGGGGTAGAGCCACAAGCCTCTGGAACTCTGCATTTATCTGAAACATAAAAAAAAACTATCCTGTATTAAAATAAACAACAGGTTTCACAACTGGTGCACACACTCACTTTTAACAGTATCCTCCACAAAATATCAATCTCATATGTCAGAACTAAAAATTATACATCTTAAGACTTTATCTCACCCACAACAAAAGATTATCAGTAACTTCATCAATATTCCTACCTCTTTCTCTCTGAAAAGTGCAGGCCATCTTTCCATAAAATCCTTAACCCTTGGTTCTTGGTTCACCACTTCCTGTCGGCAAATGTGCGCGCCATTTTGTCTGCAGTGACACCTTCATTGTTCCTCTTTTGGATCTCTTTAAGAAGTTCAAGTCTGACTTTTTCAAGACTTTCTTGAGTCTCTCCAACAGGGAAGGATGGATAAAAGTTAGCCTCCGCTCGTTTTGGCTTTTTAACTTTTTTGGCAGGGAAAACATCTGTAGCTGCTTTAGATGTCAGAGAATTCACAGACAACTCTGGACAGCCCTGCACTTTGAGCTGAGTTCTATAGTTTCCCATTTTGTACTTCAGTCGTTGTTTCCAACCATAGCAGCCATTGAAGGAGCCAGGTTCTTTCAAACAAGGGTGTTTTTTGATCAAGGCCTCTGCAACTGCACAAAAATGTGCATCTTCTGGGTAGGCTTTGTATTTATAAATTTCTTCTGCTACTCTAGTCAAGATATCAGATTTCATTCGGGTGGTGACAGCCAACATTTTGTGGCTCACCTGATACTCAGCGTTTGCCTTTTCAAGCTGGAGCTCAGTGTCGTATGAAAATCTTGGAACTGGAAATTCCTCAGGCCACTGTTGAGTTCTAGATGACACAGACTCCGGGATGACAGGATAACTGTATCATTGGATGCCAATGAACCACCATCATCAGAGTCAATGGGAAAAGAGTGAGATGATGCCGTCTCACTCACGTCGATCAAAGGTGGAACTGTTTTGAGATGGATCACCTTGATTGTTCCCAAATCTTTCAGTTCAGTAGTTGAATTGAGATTGAAGTAGTCATTGCCAAAGTCTTCATTCATATATTGCAACCTTATGTCAGCATTTAGTCCAAAAGTATCCTTTACCTTGCTGAGAAGTTCATCTATTGAGTCTGGTATACCATTTGGAAGAGTCAGTTTTTCAGTGTTGTTCTCCCCCAAGATCACCCTGAGTCTTGCAGGCTTTAAAGCAGCCATGCTAACCTGAGGAAAGGACACAAGGACAGTTAGTATTTTTGGTTGGCAGGACATAGATTTCTTCTTTTTAAGCAAAAATGTATAAATGTGGCTAAGCTTGTACAGTTTATAACCTGTTCATTGATCACACCCAGCAATATTAATCAATACACTAGTGTAACTGTATTTTTTTAGTTATAAAAATCAATTACAGTCTCACCCTTTAAATGTGTATGTATCTTTTCAATGTGACAAGTCGCATTCCCCCAATTCTGTAGTCTGCCAGTGGGTATGTATCGCACAGTTGTTGTGGCTCAACAAGTTCCACTTCTTTGCCTGGTGATGTTTTCAGATCAAAAGATCTGTAATGTTCAATATACCACCCACTGAGCCTCTTCACTATAAAGATCACCTTGTCTTCCAGTAAAAGAATCTGGATAATTTCACAGAACTCTGGCAATCCTCCAAGTGAGCCATATATCAAAATCATCCCACACTTGTAGTGGAGTCCATTGTGTGTCACACTTTTAGCCAGGCACACTGAATCTACATTTGGCGACTTCTGCCTCAGCACAGTTGCAACTTCCTTACTGAGTACATCAATCTGAACAGTGGAAACATTGGTCACTTCCAAACTAGGCTTAGGGAATCTTAATGATTGCAAATGATGTGCCATGTAAAACTGATGTCTCTCTGAGAGTGAAAAGAGCACATTTTTGAAGCATCTTATATTCCTTGCAACTTTTTTGAAGAAGCTATGCTTTGCTTCAAAGCGCATCGACCAAAGAGCTACAAGGGGACCAAATTGTCGGATCAATTGTGGATAATGTTCGACGAAATGGTGCTTAGGTTTAAGTTCAGTGTCAGGGAAAACCTCTTGAAATCGAATTCGATGCTCTGAGATCTTAAAGTCAAGATATGCAATGGAATCCTCAGTGTGAACAGGACAAACAACAAGATCAACAATGTCCTTCAGATCTGTTAAGATCTGCCACGCAGGCTCCTCGCTCGGAACTCTTTGCCCAATCAATTGCCCAATATTTTTTTCTTAAAAACACAGTGAGGCACAAAGCAATCTCAAAAGGAACAAGACCCTCAAAAAGATCATGTACAATGTCAGGAGGAAACCCTGTGCTGACATTAAAATATGAAAGGTGTTTGGATAAAACACAGTTTGATTTCACACCATAATAATGGGCCAGTTGCCTTTCCTCAAGAATTTGTAAATGATCTGCATGAATGTTGTGGGTTCTCTGAGTAAAGGCACCACTTCGAACCTCTGTAGTTTGAAATTCAGATCTTTCTGCAGTGCAAAACCTACAAACGTATGACCCAGTGAAATTTTCAACAAATCCAGCAATACTGTGAGCACCAAGGTTGTCGGCAACCACACACTGAACTGCACCTTTTATTGTTTTACCCAACTTTGTCACATATATCCCACTCTGTTCCAAAATGACAAGATCACTTATTAAAGGTTCTAAAACCTTCTCATATCCATAGCACTTCAAATCATTACTTTTGATTAAAGCAGCCAAATAAATGGAGGACAGTGATGAATTATTGACAGCCGGCAAATTTCCTATGGCCCAATATAAACCACAAATTTTATGCTTCCTTTTAGAGGTACCAAGTGGATTGCAAATTTCAAATTCATCAATGTATAGGACTAAAGAAATACTTTCCTGCTTTGAAAGCAGCCCGTTTTCTTGAAAAAGGGCACCATCAAAGAAAGACCTATATATGTGCACACCAGTTGACTCTAGTTGTTTATTTACAGTATTTAGATTAACAGTCTGATCCAAGATAGTCTGACTATCTAGAATATGCTGCAAAGACTTTAAAATCGAAATATACTGGAAGGACTTATTATTCTTTTGGTCAAGTATGTATTCCACAGGTTCAACTACATTAAAGTGGTGCTTGTAATATTCCTTCCGTCTCCAAGCACTAGAAAGTGACCCTTTACTTTCTATTGCTTTTTTTATAGGGTTTGTTTCACAGAGGGCACTGGCGAGTTTTTTAACAATCGACTGGTCAAATTGACATTGATTATCTTGTAATATTTTGCTGATTGTCTTTTGAGTAATTGGTTTATACAGACCAAGCAAATAGGTTAACTCCTGTAAGAGCTCATCTAAAGCTGCATTGGACACAAGGAAGACACTTTCTAATTTAAGAAGAACCGATGCAAATTTAAGCTCTATATTCTTTTCCAAGTTTTCTGAATCCTCATTCACAAAGGCACAGTCTAAGCTGGCATCAAACTCTATATCACCACCACCATCTGAAATATCACTGCTGATATCAGGAAAAGGTTCTTCATCAGAAATCAGTTTTTTTCTTTCAACTATCCCATCTTTAAGTTCACACCCTCTGCCAGAGTGTTTTTCTGTATTTATGACTTTTAAAATTCTCATAAAGATTTGTTTTATATGAGCAGTTTTGGAACACACATGCAACAGTCTCCTTATTTTTAAGATGCTGAAAAATATGCTTAAAAAAATCACTTTCTGCAAAGATTTGATTGTAACTACAAAGATGGCATGTAAATGTGGCAGACCCTTTAATGACTATTTGTTGTCTGGGATGATTTCTTGATAAATGGCTCAGTAAAGCATTCCAGGTCTTGAATCTACATGCACAATTAAAATATGTGCATGGATATGAATGTCCCCTTCCAAAGTGCCTATGATTTAGTTTGAAGTGCTTGAGCAATTCAGATCTTCTTGCTAACACTCTTTTGCAGTCTTTGCATCTCCACATGAAGTGGGACACTGAAAAACCAAGAGATGGACTTTACTACACATACATGCATGATATAGGACAAATAATTAAAATTTAATTAATAATTAATAAATAGAGAGGGGCCAGTGCCCTTCTCTATAACTGTGCCTCAATTCATTCACATAAATAGATACTTTATTGATCCCCGAGGGGAAATTCAGGTAATTCGTTCAATATCATTTATGCAATTTAAGAGAATACTGCTAATAGTATCAAGTGTTTAGCTTCAGTTCTTCTTCAAGTTAAGTATTTTATGTAACCCTGAGAGGGCAATACACCACAATATATTTGTAAAACACGAGTGTGATTCACACCGGAGCTGCAGCACTTAGGTTGAGGGTGGAACAGAGCTACCAGACAGACGTGACCTGACGTGAACTGCGGTGCTTTCACTTGTCACCGTTGCTTCCAAGAGGTCTATAAGGAGGGGAAAATACCTCCGGCTAAACTATTTGATGGCTATCAATCTAGCGTGTTGGCGAGAGACAGGCACCGGATCTCGCATTCAACTCATTCAGTTCATTAAAATGGCCGTTACTGTAACTCAAAACAGTTTTTAACACGGCTGCGGATAAAAACGTACTACACAATAGGGACATCAAGCTTCCAGAACAATGTCTTTGAAGTCAGCGGACTGAATACGCATATGAATAATATAATTCCAGGTTAACTTGGAAAACACATCGGAGTTCAAGTGTAAAACAGTTCAGACACAACTTGCTAACGGTAGCTTGTTGACTCTTGACATTAATAGAACACTGAACTACCTCACGCGACTGTGGGTATATCATGTCACACGTTATAACAAGCCAGCTTGTATTTAATTAATTATGCTTTATACTTACCGTTTCTCAAGTTTGCAAGCAGTTAAGTTATTCCTCAAGAAAATGGCGGTCGCCTCGCAAGAGAAAAATCTTGTGAACGTTAAGACGCTGTACGTGGAAACGTCGGCCGTGGTGAAGTCAATCACGCTGACGTCTGACGCAAATGGGTGCAAAATTTAATTTGCTTACTTTCACTGACAGTAAAGTTCTAGGTTAAAAGAACAAATTGTAAAAAGTAAGTTGATTGAACTCAGAAAAGACAATTGGCATGAATAAAGCAGAAAGGTGATAGAATATAACTCCAAACTTAACTTTACATCAACTACAGCTCAAATACTCTTTTTAGAGTGTAGTGCGCATGCTACCACTATGAAATGGAGCACCAAACCCAATATGAATGCTTTATTGCCACTTTGGACGTTGCTCGGTCTTTGTTTTTTGGGCTTTTGAAAGAGTATTTGATTTTATATGTACATTGTATTTTCATACATAATGATTTATTTTTATATTATCTAAAGATTTGCCTACCTCACCTCAACCATTTGGTTGTGCTTTTGAACAACTGGAGTTATTTATTTCATTTTTATACATTTATGTTTTAAAGAATAGCCCAGCTCACCTCAAAACCATTTGCCGTCATTACTGTAATTAGAAATTCAATAAAAGACATGTGAGAAGGTGAACTGTGTCTTTTCATTATTTTATCTTGGAGGTAAGTATTTCGATTACTTGTGACAAGTTGACTTAATTTCATTAGCTTTTCTGAAAGTGAAAAAATACATTGTATTCATACGACATATTACATTGTAGGTATGTAAGATTTTGGCTCAAGCCAGGGTAAAAATATAAGTTGATGCAAAGCATGAAAAAGAAAATTTAAGTTGAAATTACGATTTCATTGTATTTGAAAACTTTCCTTGGTTTTAATTAAATTTTTGAATTAACATTACGACATTATTTACTTTGTTCAAACTATTTTTTGTACTTTGAGAAAAACTAAAAAAATTAGATGTGACAAGTTGACGCAATTTTTTTAATTTGATCCAAAGTATCAATTTTTTCAGTGTATATTAACAGTGACGTCACTTTTATTGACACCGTTAGAGACGAGCCAGAAGTCAACATGAGACTATCGGGATCCTGTCTTATTGCTCAAGGAGAAAAGTTTGTCATCTGGATATTTTTCTCTCCAGATATCAACAATATCAAATTTCCCCATAAAATTTCCTAACTCTGTGCTGCATGAAGATTGATGACCCGGAGGCCATCTGTCAAAAGTCTCCGCCACTTAAAAGGACTGAATTAGGATATTTAGAAAGCCAAAAAAGAATTCTGAGTAAATTGTTATTCTCAGTTTTGTTGTTGTGACTGTAGAAGTTGGCTGTAATTAAGGTAATGTTACTGTCTAACAACCAAACAGATGTAGTGTCCTAAACTGTCGCAGTAGAACGTAATAATCTCCAGAAAAATTATTTTTGAAGGTGGCGACACCAGCAGAACCTCAGAGCCATGGGATAATCTGATATATTTACCCCATTGGGATTTCCAAAGATTAGCATCTTCATAGAATGACGCTTTTGAAAAAAACAGAAATCTGTTTTAAACTGTTTAGCAAGTAAAAACAAGGCTTTGCGCTTCCATGTTTGTCTTAACCCCTGGTATTAAAAACACAAGGTAACTAAGGTAACTTTTAAGCGAAGAGTAAGTTATGAACTTCTTAATAAGGTTGAAAAAAATCTACAGAAGGGACCAGGTATTGTGGCGCACCAACTTCAAATCTAACCAAACGCCACGGCAGGCTAATACTTGAGGATTTATGTTCAGAACCTGTCACACTAACCCAGTTCACTTGTCATGATGCTTTATTGCTTCACATCCATGTCACAATCTCATGAAACAGCCACTTACTTTGTTTGATGTTGTTCCAGATGTGCAAGGATATGAAACAGTGCATTTAGATGATGTTAATGTTATATACGACAGTGACAATGATAATAACGATGACGATGACGGTTAATAGAAAATTTCTCCCCAAGCTCACCCTGCCTCCATGATTCAGGCCCCAAACCAGACACAGGTGAGCGTACCTATTAATAAAGATAACACACCCACAGTGCCACCCACAATCACCGGTGATGTCACCACGCTGTGCGCAAATACATTATACAGGAAAATAAATAACCCGACATATGGCTCCTACATTCCGGCCCCAAATTATTTCACCAAAATAATTTCACCACCACCATTACCTTGTAGGAGACATACACAAACCAACAATGAAAACCATCACCAATAATCCCTCAAATTAGATTGTGTCATACCAGTCCAATAGAGTCTATTAGTTCCTGTAAATAAACATCTAAACAAGGTAAAGTTCAAAGTTCGTATCCAAGGATCTTCATTGCCCTTCTGCTTCTAGTAAAAGGCAAATCTTGGTAATTGGTCTGTCCAAGCAGCTGGTTTTGGTTTTAATCCGCACTCTACGCACGAGTCCATTTTTGTCCATAACAGTATCCACTATTCTTCCTGTAACCCAAGAATTGCGAGGGGCCATATCATCCACAAGAATCACGATTTCTCCTGCAACAAAGTTCCTTCTAGCGCTGTTCCACTTTTGGCGCTCCTGAAGACTAGGAAGATATTCCTTCACCCATCGCTTCCAAAAAAGATCGGACATGTACTGAACTTGTTTCCGGTGACGACGAGCGTAGACATCATCCTTCTCAAACACCTCTGGTGGCAATGATGGCTGGGACTTGAGTAGAAGAAGATGGTTAGGGGTTAACGCCTCCAAATCTTGAGGATCTGTAGATGATTTTGTTATTGGACGGCTATTTACAATTGCTTCCGCCTCACACAATACTGTAGCCAAACCTTCTTCATCCAGGGGCTGAGTTTTTAGAACAGAGATCAGGACCTTACGGACTGACTGAATCAACCTCTCTCAAACACCTCCATGATGTGAAGCTGCTGGAGGGTTGAAAACCCATTTCACATTCTTTTGTACCAACGTGTCATTTATGAGATTGTAGTTCAGCTTCTCAATAGCTTCCCTCAATTCCCGTTCAGCGCCCACAAAGTTAGTACCATTATCTGAATGGATTTCCAAGACTTGACCATGTCATGCATAAATCTTCAGAGACCATTGATGAAGGGGTCTGTGTCTAAGGATGACAAAACTTCAAGGTGTATGGCTCGTATCGCCGGACATGTAAATATAAGCCCATACCCCTTGACCACAGCTCTTCCACGCTTAACCTCATCAGGAGTTATCCTGCTATGAGGAAGGTCAGCCAATTTCTGATGTCCTGGTGTAGCAGACAGTTTCCGACAGGTAACGCACTTAGCCAAAACCTTTCTGATAGCACCACATGCACCAGGAATCCAATATTTCTGACACAGGTGAGAAAGCATATGGTTACGTCCACCATGTTCTGTTTCTTGATGTACATGACGAAGAATCAAATGAGAAATGTGTGAGTTTTTAGCCAATATAACTGGATGTTTTGCCTCAACAGGCATGGCTGCTCTGCTGAGCCTCCCTCCGACCCTAATAAGATCACCATCCAGGATTGAGTTTAGCTTGTAAAGATTATTTGTTCTCCATACACTCTCTGCTCCTTCCAAGTTAGCCAGTTCTTTAGGAAACCTTGTTCTCTGCCAAAAACGAATAACAGCTGATTCTGCCACGACCATATCCTCCACAGACAGGAAACTCTTTGGCACTTAAGCTTTAAAGTCTTTCATTCGTACTTGTAGTTCCTTCTCAAGGCACTCAGCACTCAGATCTGAGGTGTTAAGGGTATATCTCAGCTGCTTCCTATAACGCATCAATGAGAGCAGCAAGGTCTTAAGCTTTAGAAGCCATCCAACAGCCCTTTTAAGATGGAACCATGAGGAAAAGTGTTCAACAAACTTCTCCAGTGGATTCACCTGGCTAACTTGAGAGGCATTCACTACTACAGCCTTGACCTCTGGATCTCCAAGTATAGAATCCTCTAAAGTCTCCAAGTTCTCGGGCCATCTGTGCTCAGGCTCACAAAGAAAACCAGGGCCACAGAGCCATGTGTATGTCTTTATTAATGACTGGACTTTAACACCTCTTGAAGCTAGATCTGCAGGGTTCTTTGAAGTATTCAAGTACTTCCATTGGGACACCTTAGACAGTTTCATTATTTCTGACACTCGATTTGACACAAAGATCTTAAACCTAGATGTTTCATTTCTTAGGTATTTCAAAACAGAAGTGATATCAGTCCAAAAGACTGATTCTTGGAGGTTCATTTGCAGCTCTTTCTTCCACAGCTTGTCCATCCTGCTAGCCACCACCGCTGCAGTCAGCTCCATAGGAGGAATGGTAACAGGTTTTAAAGGAGCTACACGTGCCTTACTCATCACAAATGCACTATGAGCTCGCCTGTTGGTATCACAAAGTAACAGGTAAGTCACTGTTCCAAATCCTCCTTCACTTGCATCGGAAAAATGGTGAAGTTGAGCAGAAATTAGATCACCAAAGTCCTCCAGCTTTAAACACCTACTGACCTCCCATTTCTCAAGATGGAAAAGATCTTCCAGCCAAGACGTCCATTCTCTGACAATAGAGGAGGGCAGAGAATCGTCCTATCCCAGACGTCTCCTACAGAGTTCCTGAATAATTTTCTTGCCAGACAAAACCACAGGTGACAAGAAACCAAGAGGATCATAGACTGAACTAATCACGGACAGGATTCCTCTTTTTGTAAGTGGACGGTTTTTAACTGTGATTTTAAACTTGAAAGAGTCAGACTGGACACACCACTGCACGCCTAAGGCACGCTCCACTGGTAATGCATCACTATCTAAATCCAGATCTTTCACTTCTTTGGCTCGCTCTTCTTGAGGAATGGCAGAGAGAACTGAATGTCGGTTGCTAATCCACTTTGAGTTTAAATCCACCTTTTGCACACAAATCACTAAGTCCTTGGCATAAAGACACAGCTTCCTTTTCAGATCCAACAGATACCAAGCAATCATCAACATAAAAGTTGTACATAACTGTGTTGACGGCCACAGAACTGAAGTGCTCTCGATTGTATTCAGCACATTTCTTCAAGGCAAAACAGGCACAGCTAGGGGAGGATGTAGCACCAAACAGATGTACCACCATTCTGTACTCCACCAGCTCTTGACTACAATCTCCTTCAGGCAACCACAGGAATCTCAACAAGTCTGAGTCATCAGCTGGCACCTTTACCTGATGAAACATGGCCTCGATATCTGCCATAAGTGCCACTGCTTCTTTGTGGATATTGGGTTCAGCTGAGGTCTCTTGCGGATAAATGACGGGACACTCTCGTCTTCTTTACTGGTTTAATAGGCGTATAAACATTCTTACAGCAGAATCTAGCAAGGACTCCAACCAGCAAACTTGTAAGATCTGGACCTTGACGGAGTTGAGAATTCAAAGAGGTGCCTCGAAAAGTGGTTCCACAGTCAAAAACTACACGTAGTTTTTTCTTTCTTGGATGGTACACCCCTTGATGAGGTATGTACCACACTTTACCATCACAACGGGAAAGCTGTTCAAATGGTACCCTTTCTGCGTACCCATTAGCTATCATCCCAGACATGAAGGCTACATAGTCAGATCAAAAAGATGAATCTTTATTTAACCGTCTTTTAAGACTTAATGCTCTTTGCTGTGCAATTGTCTTGTTGTCCGGCATCTTAAGAGTTTCTTGTTTTACCGGTAAACCAATACTATAGTGACCATTAATAAGCTTTACTGTCTTTGAAACAGATTCCATGAAATGTTCGTCTTTCTTTGATAGACCAACTTGTTCATCATGCAAAGTTTCTGGGAAATCTACTTTTAACTGCTGTTTCCAAAGCTCATCAACCTTCAACACTGAAATTAGATTCACGGTGATGTCTGGCTGCAAACACTGACCACTGATCTGGCCTTCTCCTCGGAGCGGACCATTGACCGTCCAGCCAAAGAGGGTCCTGACTGCATAAGGTCCACCATTCTCAGAACGGATCACCTCCCACGGCTCCAATGCTTGAGGTACGTTAATACCAATCAAAAGATCGACATCTGCATTTATTTCCGACAAACTTATATGTCTCAGGTGTGGCCAGTTTTGAATGTCTTTTGTTTGTGGAATGTTCCCTTGATTAACAGGCATGCTTTTCTGTGTGAAAATCTCAGGTAAGCCACAAAAGTTATCTGAATCCAATCCAGCTACTTCCAAATCAGACAACATGTAGCTACACACCTTCTCTTGTCCCATGGTTCTAAGGAAGATTTCCATCTTCCTTCCTGTTAGATTAAGTCGGTTCATGAGTCGCTCTGTACAAAATGAAGCTGTACTCCCTGGATCCAAGAACGCATAGGTCAGCACACTCTCCTGTCCTCTTTTAGACTTCACCTGGACAGGCAGAATAGAAAGTGCACACTCCTGCTGACCGGCCCCAGTTAAACCACTGGTCTGAACGGACACTACAGCACTTTCTCTGGCCACATCTATACCATTATTAACCTGTGTTGAACTCTTTTGTTTTGCTTTGGAGTCAACATGCAACAATGTGGGGTGTTTAAACTTGCATTCTCTACACGTCAGACGTTTTCTGCAATTTTTACTCCTGTGCCCAGTGCACAGACAACCAAAACACATCCCATTCTCCTTCAAAAAGGACATCTTCTCTCCTTGTGTCCTTCTATCCAAAAGAAGGCAAATGTCCAAAGAATGACCAGCTCCACAAAACAAACTAACGAGTTCTTCTCTCCTTTATTCACAGGTTCCACTTGCTTCTGAACAGATGTTATAGTTGTGGCAAAACTACTGCTTCTAGGTTTTGAACCAATTTGAGACTTGACCATTTTCAGCTCTTTTCTCTTCATTCCAAGTTCATCTTGGATATCTCCAAAAAGAGCGTCGCTTGCTATCTTAACTTGTCTTTCCACAAACTCCACAATATCCTGAAACGTGACTCTAAGGCCCAACTTCTCCTGAATATCACAAACCGTGCTTCTCCACTGATCCCGCAACTTATAAGGAAGCTTTTTTATAATGGTTTGCATATTTGATGGCATGTTCAAGTCACTCAAAGAATTTCCCATGGAATTGCAACATTCCTGTAACACAACTGTAGGCTTGTAAAGCTTTCCACATGTACAGTGCGTTATTTTTAATTGAGTTCCCCTATACCTCTTCTCCGGGACTATACTAAACTCAACCCTAGTCTTCTGTGTGTACTAGCGGTGGGTATTTATGTACCCAAATACCAATAGCCTCGAACCAGACTGACCGTCTTAGAACCAGAACTATTCCCAAGCGTGATGCTTCAGCCGCTTGACACATGAACAAAAACACTCACAAAATAATCCTAAAATAAACAAATCAGTACAATCACCTTATGTGAAAGTACCGCTCAGCCCAACGAGGAAAAAACAACCTTTATTTACAAACAACCATAAATGTTTATCAAACACACTGTGTAGCATACACAAAGTAAAATCGAAATGACTGCGACAGCGAACGAAAAACGTCACTCTAACCCAGTTCACTTGTCATGATGCTTTGCTTCAAATCCATGTCACAATCTCATGAAACAGCCACTTACTTTGTTTGATGTTGTTCCAGATGTGCAAGGATATAAAACAGTGCATTTAGATGATGTTAATGGTATATACGACAGTGACAATGATAATAACGATGACGGTTAATAGAAAATTTCTCCCCAAGCTCACCCTGCCTCCGTGATTCAGGCCCCAAACCAGACACAGGTGAGCGTACCTATTAATGAAGATAACACACCCACAGTGTCACCCACAATCACCAGTGATGTCACAACGCTGTGTGCACATACATTATACAGGAAAATAAATAACCCGACATATGGCTCCTACAACAGGTACTGCACCACTTAAGTAATAAACAGTAAAAACATGACTGAATCTTCAGAAAAACATAGGATTTAGCTATCTGCTTTAACTTAATTCTAGCCCGTTAAAGAGTCATAAGTAAAAAAACAAAAGATGACTGCTTTTAAATTAGGGTGATCCTTTCATTGATATATCTTATTAAAGAGCAACAAAAGGTGTAGCCAAAATATAGAGCAGGTATGTCTTACAAACCAGACTTACAGAGGTATTATTTATCACCTCTTTATGAAGGAGGGAATACTTCTGATCCACTGATGAATCTACGACCTCCCACAAAGTACACTGGCTTCCCCTCCTTGCGGGCTTTGTCCATCAGTGGCCACAGTTCTCTTTGGACAGATCTTCAGCGAATCTCAGATGATTGTCCTGCAGGTATGATGACTTTTTGACTGTTTTCCATAGAGCATCTCTGCGAACTCGTGTGCTGAACTGAATAATGATGCATCCAGGCTTGCTGTTCCTTTGCCGTTTAGCTCCAAATCAGTGTACACTGTCAGTGGCATCAGGTAGCTTGTTTTTTGTTCTGGCATAACATGTTGACATATTTCTACTACCTTTTTCCGTACATCCTCTTTCTCCATTTCCTTGACTCCATGTAGCCTGAGATTCCATCTCCTGAAATATCTTTCCAACTATTCTCTGCTGGCAGGTGTCCACTCCACCTTCTGCTTTCAAGCAGACACCCTTTCCCCTTGACATCCTTCATTTCCGAACACACAAAGTCGATTGTTTGTTTGAGACCTTCAATCTTGAGCGTGTTCTCTTTTACCATGCTCTTGATATTGTCTGATCTTGTGTTTATCAATGCCGACAAACTGGACGTGATTTTGTTTTGACTAATTGGTTCACTATTGCTGCGTGCTTACATCATCTTCTTCGGGGCAGGTGACATAGCAGGTGTGACAGGAAGAGGAGGAAACTCGCTCATTTCTTCCTCCGTTAAAATCAGTGTCACTGCAGAGGCAGCATAATATTGGTAATCACAGCACATTGCCAGGTGTGGCGTTAGCATTGTTAGAGCTCTCTGGTGTTAGCTTAGCTTTGGAGCTTACCAGTTCCTTTCTGTTCACCATTCTTTTGGCTTTCTGTTTGTGTTGTCCCGTGAACATTATGTGTTCACTAGTGTCGTTAGTGTCAGCAAGCCTAAAGCCAGGTTTTTACCGTGTTCTAAAACTTTTCATGCAGAGTAGCAATAAGTAGCGTCCGTAACACTCTCCCCCTGAAGTTGCAAAACCTCTCCTTAAGGTTTTGTAACCAAAACAAAAAAACAAGTTAGCTCAAGTACCCAACACAACACACACACAAAAAAAAAAATCTCTCACAGACTCCTAGAGAGGGTATCTGCACATATGTTCTCAGAGCCTTTCTTATGGAGAATGTGCAAGGGGTATTCCTGCACCATCAGAGCCCATCGCATCAGACAGTGGTTCTTGTTGAGCATCTGTGACAGGAAGGACCAATGGGTTATGATCAGTGTATACAGTTATTGGGGCCGCTGCGGGGTTTAAGTACACTTCAAAATGTTGCAATGCTAACAACAAAGCAAGAGTTTCTTTCTCGATAGTTGAATAGTTAAGTTGGTATTTGTTGAACTTACGGGAAAAGTAACACACAGGGTGGTCAATCCCTTGCTCATCTTTCTGTAGAAGAATGGCACCAGCTCCCACTGCGCTCGCATCTACCTCTAAACTTAAAAGATTTGCTGAGATCCGGGGCCGCGAGAATAGGAGCATGGCACAGCAAAGCTTTTGCAGCCTCGAAGGATTTCTGACACTCATCAGTCCAGACGTACCGGCGTTTTGGGCTGATGAGGTCGGTGAGAGGGCGAACCACATCAGATAAATTCCTACAGAAACTCCGATAGTAACTGGCTAATCAGCAGGTGCAGGTGCAGGAAACTTATGTATGGCGACCACTTTAGAATCGAGAGGACGGACTTGTCCCCTTCCTATTTCACATCCTAAATACGTTATGGTGGCTTGAGCAAACTCGCATTTCGCTAGATTCAGTGTCAACAAAGCTTTCGCTAGGCGATCGAATACATCCCGAAGAGCTGTCATATGCTCTTCCCAAGTGTTTGAAAACACAACTAAATCATCTAAATATACAGAACAAGATGGCAAACCAGCCAGAACGTGGTGCATGAGCCTTTGAAAGGTAGCGGGGGCGTTACACATGCCGAATGCCATCACGGTATATTGGAGGAACTTATTAGGGATTACAAAAGCAGATATTTCTGATGCACGCTTTGTTAGGGGCACTTGCCAGTATCCCTTTAATAAGTCTAGTTTGGTCATAAACTTGGCGGCTCCTATCTTGTCTACACAATCCTCGACTCTGGGTAAAGGAAAAGAATCTGGGATTGTGACTGCGTTAACTTTCCGATAATCGGTTATAAATCTAGGTGATCCATCTGGTTTCGCTTCTACTAAACATGGAGAGCTCCATGGACTCCAGCTGGGTTCTGCTAATCCATGTTTTAACAAATACTCTGTCTCTTGTTGCATGAGAGCTCGTTTCATCAGTGATGCTCTATATAGATGTTGTTTTATGGGTTTCACATCCTGAACTATGATGTCATGCACTATTTCGGTCGTCCGCGAGGGAATGTCCCCAAATAAGCACTTGTATTCTTTTACCAAGTCCAATAGATCAGTCTGCTGGTTTTTTGTTAGATTGGAGAGAATGTCCGGTAACTTCGCTAACATTTCTGAGTTCGGAAGGCGGGCTGTTAAAACGGCTCCTGTAGGAGACCTTAATCCGTCCACCTCTTCAACACTGTCATCTGTATTCAGCACCTCTGTCGTCTTCTGTCGTCTTTGTGAAGTTTTAATGACATAATTATTTTCTCCTACCCGACCTATAACTTCAAACGGGCCTTCATAGTGCATTGATAACGCTGACCCGGCAGTGGGCAGTAGGAGAAGGACCTGGTCACCCACTTTGAACTCTCTCTGTACTGCAGAAGTGTCATATCGCCGCTTCATCTTATTTTGCACTGTGGACAGAAATTGTTTAGCTACAGAAATGGCATGCTTTAGTCGAGACCGAAATTGTTTTAAATACTCACGGACAGTGCGGTTTTTCTCTATAGGACACAGGAATCTCTCTTTTAGGGCATGGAGCGGGCCTTGTGGTGTATGCCCAAACACAAGATCTGCGGGGCTGTATCCCAGCGACTCCTGGGGTGCTTCCCGAGCTGCAAATAAAACGAAGGGAAGGCCCTCATCCCAGGCTTTTCCGCTCTCAAGACAGTACTTTCTTAACATGCACTTTAAGGTTTGATGCCAACGTTCTAAGGCACCTTGTGACTGTGGATGGTACGCGCTTGACGTAACATGCTGTACATTTAACGTTTGGCACACAGATCTAAACAGTTTAGATTTAAAGTTCGTACCTTGATCAGATTGCACGACCTTTGGTAGTCCGAATGTAGAATAGAACTTAGTCAAGACTTTTACTATTGTTTTTGCTGTCATTTTACGCAGAGGAACAGCCTCTGGATAGCATGTGGCGGCCCACATTATTGTCAGAATGAACTGGTTTCCGGCCTTAGTTACGGGAGAGGTCCTACACAGTCTACCAAAACTTTGTCAAACGGCTGATCCACCACTGGAATAGGTGTTAATGGAGCTGGATGTATTACCTGGTTTGGCTTACCTGCTATCTGACAGATATGACAACTACTTCAGAAACTTGCAACGTCACGTCGCATTCCAGGCCAAAAGAAGTGATTTAATACTAACCAATACGTTTTGTTTATGCCAAGGTGCCCTGCCCATTGGCTTTCGTGAGCTAATGAGATTACCTTTTCACGGTACTGTGTAGGTACTACGATTTGTGTTACCACGCTCTCATCTTCTGCACCAGCACCTGGCGTGGACCACTTTCGTAACAACACTCCGTTTTCTAAATAATACGCGGGGAGCGAGCCTTTACCGGCTGCACTGCTGTCCAAAGACTCATAATATTTTGTTAACGTCGGATCGGTTTTCTGCACTTCGATCAGCTTTTCACAGGAAAGGGGGAGGAGATTGTCATCGGGGTTTTGAAACAAAACCTCTTCTTGTGTCTCATCAGATTCTGTGGGAGAGGCAACAAGAACAGTCGGATCAAGAAGTTTCTCTTCAGCAGGAACATCTAAAACCTCCAGCTGAGGAAATACACGTCCTCCAGCAACATCATTCCCCAACAACATTGTAATCCCCTTCATAGGTAGCTCAGGACATACAGCCACTGGAAAAACACCTCTGACCAGATCCGTTTTAATATGTACTTGATGCACCGGTCGAGGCACATATCCCATTTCTATTCCTCTGATTACCACACTATACCCACATGCTGAACTGTCAGAAAAAGGTAAAGCACCAGCTAAAATAAAGGGTTTGAGAACCTCCTGTGTCTCTTAAAACTCGAATGGGTTGTTCATCCTCCTATTTGCCTGTTAAGGATGCAAAACCACTAAACACGAACGGAGCAAAACATGATTCAGGGGGGAGTGCCATTCTTTCTGGGTTATCTCCACAGCGGGTCTGCACCAGACCTACACCCTTTGGTGAAGCAGGTTTCTTTTTCTGTTTTTCTTTTAACAAGTCACAGTCTGCAATAAGATGCCCTGGTTTATGACAGTAGTAACACTCACGCCACTCAGCGTTGTTTACTCCTGGTTTGGTCACAGGATGGAAGTGGGCGGTCCCAGCACTCTGATTAACCCTGCAAAAAGGAGACTTATCTCCACGAGTAGGCGGTGACAATCTATGGGTTAGTGCGTACTCATCCGCCAGTAAGGCGGCTGAAGAGAGGGATACAACTTTTTGTTCGTTTAAATACAACACAATACTCTCAGGCAAACATTTCTGAAATTCTTCTAATAATACTAATTCCCTTAAAGAACCAAAATCTCCCGCATGTGAAGAAGCACACCACTTATCAAACAGATGGCTTTTCTCTCGGGCAAACTCAACATACATTTGACCAGCAGAATATCTCCCCTGGCGGAACCTCTGGCGATACGCTTTAGGAACCAACTCATATGCATTTAAAACAGTGACTTTCACCTTTTTATAATCTAAACTACCCTGTAATGGTAAAGCTGCAATTAGTTCCTGGGCTTTTCCAGTGAGCTTGCACTGCAACAACAAGGGCCAAATGTCATATGGCCACTTTAGAGCACCAGTAATGCGTTAAAACACTGCAAAGTACGAGTCTACTTCTGTCTCCCTAAAACTGGGCACCAAAGAGATACATTTAGATACATCAAAGGCAGTCGGATCTGCGGAAGCAGTCGCAGAAGCAACCGGCGGGGGAGGTGTCTGTGCCACGGGCAGAGCCTGGGCTTCCAGCTCCAGTCTGCGCAGCTTGACTATCTTGTCAGCCTCAATTTCCATCTTTCTCAGCTCAAACTCCGTTTCTGCCTGGCGAGCTTGAGCCTTTTCTCGGGCCTCTAGCTCTAACCGAGCCAGGCGGACTTTCAGCCGAGACCCCTCATGGGCTTCTGGGCTGACCGGGGACGGCGGGTCATATCGGGGAAGAGTGACAGGTGTTCTCACCCGTTTCTCAGTCCCTGTACCTTCATCAGCCGTCTCTGTGCTGGGAGTTTGGGGGAGAGGATTATCCTCTCCGTCACTAGGGTCACTCCTTGGCAGAGCGCCACTTCACACCTCTCAAACGGTGTTGGGGTTAGCAGAACTGCTGAAAATAACAGACTAAATATATAAAAAAAAGGAAGCCCTCCACACAACAAAAGAAATGGGCTTAAATTTCAATTTAAATTGCAGCAGTTCCAATAAACAAAAGACAATGGGTAATCTAAATCCAAATGTACTAGTCCTATTCTAGCCCAACACTTTATAATAACACAAAAATGTACACCTTCAGTACAAGTAAGGGGGAAACTTAAAGAGCAGCCTCTAAGGCTGAGCATCCAAAAAAAAAAAACACTAGTCAGGAAGCACACAGTCAGAACCCACAACCTGCCCAAAAACCACACTCTAGTCACTACCACAATTATCACGACTACACTACCACAAAATCACACAATCCCAAACACTAAACCATCTACACCACCAAAAGGAGGGGAGGAAACCATTCGTGCCAAACAACTTCTCCCCCAAACTGATCTCCATGGCAGTCTTTTATTTCCAGGTGGCAGGCAGGGTGTAGCATGATTGGTCAAGCCCCGATCAATCCTGGGGGAGGAAACGAAGGTGTGCCAGGCTTAGCCACTCAGAAGCTTGGATCCGCAGCTGGTGTTTGCATGTCAGAGGAGTCACAGGTGACAGCAATAAGTGGCGTCCGTAACACAGAGCTCGGCAGAGCTTTCACTCACTGCAATCATGGGTCATACCATGGTATTAATAGGGGTGGGATCATTCATGTAACGGGCTTCAGGGGTTACTCAGGTACAGAATTAATGTTATTTTAGTGAATATTTAACAATTAAATTAGGAAAAAACACATTACCAGCAAAAGGGCACAAACATGTTTAGGTTGATGTAAACATGGATTTGCCTTTTAAAGCATTTTATTTGGTATTTTCTAACTTTCATCATGCTGTGAGGGACATGACAGCAGGAAAAACTCTTATTTCTTATAAAAAGATACAGTTCAGTTCAGTTTTTACAGTAAAGCTGTTTAATATAATGCTTGGTGGCCCAATGGATGAAATCCACCTTGAGAGATGGCAGGGACTCAAACCATCTCTATGGACCGACTCAGTTTACATGACCAGGTACACAGCATCACCTGAGCTACCCTGGAAATTCCTGAATCCAACCCTCCCTGTCCTGAGTTGATCCTCTTGATCCTTCCTGTCTGCAGCGAAGCATCACATGTTCTGCTGTTTCGTCCTGGTTGCAGCTCGTAAACCAGCCTGTACCCTGTTTCCATCAGAGTTTGGTTCAGGCAGGTGGGCCCCAGTCCTGATACAACCCTACCATATGTCCTCTAAGCCTACTGTATGTCCTCTAAGCCTACCGTGTGCCCTGTAAGCCTACCGCATACCCTCTAAGCCTACCCTATGTCCTCTAAGCATACCGCATGTCCTCTAAGCCTACCGTGTGCCCTGTAAGCCTACCGCATACCCTCTAAGCCTACCCTATGTCCTCTAAGCCTACCACATGTCCTCTAAGCCTTCAGTATGTCCTGTAAGCACTGTCCATCCAAAGCTCTCATTAGGGTCCGAGCCATACAAAGTATGGCAAGGCCCTATTGTTCCTGAAATGTTTATTAGGGTCCGAGCCATACAAAGTATGGCAAGGCCCTATTGTTTCTGCTATGTTTATTATTCTTCTCCTCCTTCTAAGCATTTCGAGGCCAAATTTGACCCCCTAAACACCCATGAAAAGTTGTGAAACTTGGCACACACATCAAGCCCGGTGAAAAATTTTATATTCTAAAGTCCGCATTGACTTCAATGCGAAATTGGCTCAACAGCGCCACCTACGGACACAAAAATTCCCCAAATGAATGGGGTCCCGAACGTCTACTTCAACATAGGAAGACGAAACTTGGCACACACGTGTAACATGCTGAGCCGACCAAAAAATTCAATAGAACACCTGTTGCCATGGCAACGGGGCGCCCGCCATCTTGGCGTGTGCGGCCATTTTTTTGCCATTTTTTGCACTTTACACACATCGTATTTGAACGAACTAGTCTGAGGGGATTCGTGCGACTGACTCCAAACTTGGTGGGAAGCTTCCTGACAAGTTGGGGACCAAAAATTGTTCAAATCTTTCTAATAGCAGAAAGCATGTTACCGTGGCAACCGACGGAAAATGACCTTCTCGCCATGAAACACGGTTTGCTCATATCTCCATGTAAATACATGGGATCTGCACCAAACTTCACAGTATTCATACTGGTGACACCCCAAGTGCAGCAAAGAAGTCAATCGAACAGCTGTTGCCATGACAACGGCGTGCCCGCCATCTTGGATTTCACTGCCATTTGAACGAACTAGTCTGAGGAGATTCGTGCGACTGACTCCACACTTAGTGGGAACCTTCCTGACAAGTTGGGGAACAAACGCTATTCAAATCTTTCTAATAGGAAAAAGCCTGTAACCGTGGCAACAGACCGAAAAAGCCTTCTCGCCATGAAACACGGATTGCTTATATCTCCACAGGAATAAATGGGAACGGCACCAAACTAGACAGTATTCACACACGTTGGGTCCTTAATGCATTACACCACCTGTTGTCAGGGAGACATCGGGTGGCGGGGTCCAGGCAGCTCGGACCCGATGGATGCCGCTTGCGGCTTTAATTCTCCTTCTCCTCCTCCTCCTAAGCATTTCGGCGCCAAATTTGACCCCCTAAACACCCATGAAAAGTTGTGAAACTTGGCACACACGTCAAGCCCGGCGAAAATCGGATATTATAAGGTCCGCATACTCTTCAATGCAAAATTGGCTCAACAGCGCCACCTACAGTCACCAAAAATCACCACATGAATGGGGCCCAGGAAGTCTACTTCAACGTAGGAAGACGAAACTCGGCACACACGTGTACCACCCCGTGTTGACCAAAAAACTCAATGTAACACCTGTCGCCATGGCAACAGGGTGCCCGCCATCTTGGCGTGTGCGGCCATTTTTTTGCCATTTTTTTCCACTTTACACACATCGTATTTGAACGAACTAGTCTGAGGAGATTCGTGCGACTGACTCCACACTTAGTGGGAACCTTCCTGACAAGTTGGGGAACAAACGCTATTCAAATCTTTCTAATAGGAAAAAGCCTGTAACCGTGGCAACAGACCGAAAAAGCCTTCTCGCCATGAAACACGGATTGCTTATATCTCCACAGGAATAAATGGGAACGGCACCAAACTAGACAGTATTCACACACGTTGGGTCCTTAATGCATTACACCACCTGTTGTCAGGGAGACATCGGGTGGCGGGGTCCAGGCAGCTCGGACCCGATGGATGCCGCTTGCGGCTTTAATTCTCCTTCTCCTCCTCCTCCTAAGCATTTCGGCGCCAAATTTGACCCCCTAAACACCCATGAAAAGTTGTGAAACTTGGCACACACGTCAAGCCCGGCGAAAATCGGATATTATAAGGTCCGCATACTCTTCAATGCAAAATTGGCTCAACAGCGCCACCTACAGTCACCAAAAATCACCACATGAATGGGGCCCAGGAAGTCTACTTCAACGTAGGAAGACGAAACTCGGCACACACGTGTACCACCCCGTGTTGACCAAAAAACTCAATGTAACACCTGTTGCCATGGCAACAGGGTGCCCGCCATCTTGGCGTGTGCGGCCATTTTTTTGCCATTTTTTCCACTTTACACACATCGTATTTGAACGAACTAGTCTGAGGGGATTCGTGCGATTGACTCCAAACTTGGTGGGAAGCTTCCTGACAAGTTGGGGACCAAACGCTATTCAAATCTTTCTAATAGCAGAAAGCATGTTACCGTGGCAACAGACGGAAAAACGCCTTCTCGCCATGAAACACGGTTTGCTCATATCTCCATAGAAATACGTGGGATCTGCACCAAACTTCACAGTATTCATACGTGTGACACCCCAAGTCCAGCAAAGAAGTCAATCAAACACCTGTTGCCATGGCAACGGGGTGGCCGCCATCTTGGATCTCATTGCCATTTGAACGAACTAGTCTGAGGGGAATGGTCCGACCGACTCCAAACTCGGTGGGGACCTTCCTGACAAGTTGGGGACCAAACGCTCCTCACATCTTTCTAATAGCAGAAAGCGTGTTACCGTGGCAACCGACGGAAAATGACCTCGCCAAGAAACACGGTTTGCTCATATCTCCATAGAAATAGATGGGATCTTCAACAAAGTTCACAGGATTCATATGTGTAACACCCCAAGTCCAGCAAAGAAGTCCATTAAACACCTGTTGCCATGGCAACCGACGGAAAAAGCCTTCTCGCCATGAAACACGGTTTGCTCACATCTCCATAGGAATACATGGGAACTGCACCAAACTTGACAGGATTCATACAGGTTGGATCCTTAATGCATTACACCACCTGTTGCCATGGCAACCCACGGAAAATGACCTTCTCGCCATGAAACACGGTTTGCTCATATCTCCATAGAAATATATGGGAGCTGCACCAAACTTCACAGTACTCATACCTGTGACACCCCAAGTCCAGCAAAGAAGTCAATCGAACACCTGTTGCCATGGCAACGGCGTGCCCGCCATCTTGGTTTTCATTGCCATTTGAACGAACTAGTTGGAGGGGACTCGTGCGACTGACTCCAAACTTGGTGGGAACCTTCCTGACAAGTTGGGGACCAAACGCTATTCAAATCTATCTAATAGCAGAAAGCATGTTACCGTGGCAACCGATGGAAAATGACCTTCTCGCCATGAAACACGGTTTGCTCATATCTCCATAGAAATAGATGGGATCTGCACCAAAGTTCACAGTATTCATACGTGTCACACCCCAAGTCCAGCTAATAAGTCAATCGAACACCTGTTGCCATGACAACGGCGTGCCCGCCATCTTGGGTTTCACTGCCATTTGAACGAACTAGTCGGAGGCGATTCCTGCCACCGACCCCATACTTGGTGGGAAGCTTCCTGACAAGTTGGGGACCAAACGCTATTCAAATCTTTCTAATAGCACAAAGCGTGTTACCGTGGCAACCGACAGAAAAACGCCTTCTCGCCATGAAACACGGTTTGCTCATATCTCCATAGGAATACATGGGAACTGCACCAAACTTGACAGGATTCATACTTGTTGGGTCCCTAACGCATTACACCACCTGTTGTCATGGCAACATAGCATGTTAGCTAGCAAATTAGCATTCTATCAAAAAATGCTAACTAAGTATATCAACATTTCAGATTTTCAGCGGGGTGTTTTCCCATGTTACCTTCCATGTTACCAGGTTACCTACCTTACTAGGAAAAGGTGTCTGAGACGGGTGGCGGGGTCCAGGCCGCTCGGACCCGATGGATGCCGCTTGCGGCTTTAATTTGTCTTCTTCTACACTTCTCAGCATGGTGGCCATGTGGCCTGGGTGGGTGGGTGTTAAAGCATTAGCCGTGTTTTTTTACGTGTACTGTTTTGTACCAGAGTGAGTCATTCTTTCTTATAGATGGTTTGGTCTTTGAGCGTCTACAGGTGCAGGTGTGGTTGGCTGTCCCAAGGCATGTGTCACCTACTGATTGGCCCCACTGAACACCAGCTGACAACCAGCCATCTCTGGATTGGTCCCTGCCGTCATGCTGCCTTGAATGGGTAAGGGTTGGGGTAAAAAGGTTTTTTTTTTTTTTTTTTTTTTTTTGGGAGGGGGGGGGGACCTGCGGACATGTTCTTGTCCCTGGGGTGCCTAGCCTTGGTGTTGGGTTGGCATGGCCCACGGTGGTTTTGCCTGGGGCGGTCGGGCCCCGTCGGGTTCCTGGGTGGGGCTCTGCTGGGGGGAATGGGTAGCCCTTGGGCCTGTGGGGCGCCTGCCCTCCGTGAAGCCCGCACTGCAGCGCCCGGCGCCCGCTGGACCTGCTCGCCATCGCCCTGGGCTGCCCGGTGCCCCTGCCCCGTCGCGCCAGGGGTTCTGGCCTGGGGGCCCCTCTGCTCTGGTCCGGATGGGCCGCTGCTCTGTCTGCTTTGGCTGTCCTGGGCTTGGTGCTCTGTGGACCTGCTTGGCCTTTGGGGCCTCGGGCTCCCCCCGTCCCCCGCTGATGCTTCGGGGTGCGGCGTGATCGCGGCCCCCTTGCGGGTACACATTTCCTCCTTGTTGCATGGCCACACATGCATGTTAACACGTGCATGCTCACAAACGTGCTCGTCTCTCCATCCGCTTCTCACTAGATGTAGCTGATGTTTGTGTGTTGGTACGTGCATCTGCAGGTACGTTTGATGACTATTGTAATTTTTTATATCATCATCATCCTATTTTTCTTTTGGTATCATGTAGTACTGTGGTAGTTTATATTGTTTTTTTTTTGTGATATGTTCTGGGCAGCATAGACAACTGTTATTTCCACATTTTAATCCTGTCCTTTTCTCCCTTTTTTTTCTCTCTCTCTTCCTCTATCTCCCTGTCAGGTTCGGCACTGACATATAAGACTAAAGAAAATAAGATTACAATAAAAATAATAAAAATATCAAGGGCAGCCATGTATATAACATGTCTCCCTTGGTAGAGCAAATCTGTCAAGCAAAGTATGGCACACAGACCACCGTTCTGTATGTTAGGATGCTGGACAGGACAGGGTAAAAAAAAAGGAAAAAAAAAAAAATAAAAAAAATAAAGAAAGAAGCAAACTCATTCCAGGCCTGGTTGGATAGAAGTTCTGGGTTACTGATCCAGGAGGATCAGTTAGCCTGTTAACAGTAAACAAGGCTCAAGCTTTATTGCTGTTCTTAGCAATGATGTCAGAAAGAAAGATGGTCTGAATTTCTCAGCTCCAGGTTAGAAATCCTCAGCCTCTCTTTACAGATCCCTCAGTCTGTTATTTGTCTCATATCCGCAGTGTTCAGCTGGCCCGTCATCATTCCATCAATAACAGTTATCTACGTCTAATCTGAGCTTGGGTCTGATAAGTTTGTTAGAGGATATATTTCATTTATAGTGTTGAAATGCATGTCCTCGTGTTTAGTAAGGATGGGAAACTTCAGAAATGTTCTTACAGCTCTGATTTCAGATTTGCTGTAATTGTGAAGAAGAAAAGATGTTTGTTGGCCTGGAAACGCAGCGTTGACCATGTACTGCTGCTACTGTTGCACCCTTGAAGCAGACAAGACTCCATCTTGATTTTGGCAACTTTATTCGCCCCGCGCTGCATATATTTTTTTTTTAAATATGTGGATTTTCTTGAGGCAGCCAGGACAAGCAAAGATGACCACGCTACACACACCGAGCCAGCCGCACCACACACGTTGCATATACACACCCCAGTGCACGCAGGCTGATGACGTATTATAGCTCACAAGTGTTACATGTCCCCACAATATACACAACAGAAAATACCCACAGAACAAATTACTTCAAAAAGCCTAAACAGCTCTCCTGGACAATATCCAAATTAGAACATTTTATAACTCAACATTTCCAGGCTGTAACACTACATATTTGGGCCAGCTGATGTTAGAGGGTTAAATGTGAATGTGGGTGTCTCTGTGGTTTTCAACTAGAAGCTGGAAGCTTCTGATGAATCTTCTCTACGAGCCTGTAGAACAGCTGAAGTGGTGTTAGGGGTTGAGCTCCTCTGGATCCTGCATATCGCCTCCGTCGTTCATCAGACATACGATTCACCAGCCACCCCTAAACATGGATTTTCTTCTGCGCAGCATGGCTGTGTTGTTGCTCAGAGGCTGAGGACTGAAGCTGTTTACCAGCATCGTCCAGCAGAGCAGGAAGTTTGGAGACTCCCCCCAACTTCCTACACATTACAGAAGGTAGCCATCACCATATTTCTTCATCATTTTTTAAAAAGATTGAAGCCATTTCATTGGAATAACCTGTTCATTACTTGACAATCAATGGATTTTATTCCACCTTCATCAGAATCTGCTGCTAAGTCGCCTTTTCTGAGATGCTGGTGCTTCCTTTTCCACCAGAAGCCAAAGTGTCATTTCTTTATTATCTCCATGGTTTTTGGAGTGACAGCTAATGAGTATGCAGGATAAATTCATCTGGATATGGACATGGATTTTTATTAATAGTGATAGAGACAGATCTCTTTGAATTTCATTTTGGATGATGAAGACTGGCTGCTGATTGGTTATCCTGATTCCTAAATCTCTGACCTTCTTTTTAGGAATGTTCTAGTGATGTGTGGGTGTAGCAAGTATGTTAGTATAAGCTAGAAAATCCAATGGGTGTTACGAATGCAGTCTTTGCTTTATCAGTCTCATTCATTTCGATCTGATAATATCCTGATTTAAGATCAAGAACACTGAACCATCGGGAGCCGGTCAATGCAGAAAAAGACTCTTCTAAGTTAGGCAGAGCATAAGCGTCTTTAACCGTCTGCAGGTTCAGTTTTCTGTAATCTATGCACAACCGGATGTCACCGTTCTTCTTGCGGACCACGACGATAGGTGATGAAAATGGCGACTCAGACTCTCTAATTACACCGGCCTCCAACAGGTCACGTAGATGCTGGCGGACTGCCTCGATGTCTTGAGGATGTATGGGTCTGGCACGATGCTTGAATGGGGTTTCGTCATGCAATTTTATATGATGTTTCACCTTGTCTGTGCATCCGAAATCCAAGTCGTGATGAGAAAAGATGTCGGGAATCTCGCTTAGCTTGTTTTGAATCCGCTCCTTCCACTCTGGAGGAATTGGTGACTCCGCAAAATCCAGCTTCAGAGCTTCTGGAGGACTTTTAGATGGCGAACGGTTGGTGGACACATGGTGTGACAAAATCTGGGGTGACACAGCCAGCTCTGCGATGGTACAAAGAGGTGGGAGAGATACTTCTTGATCTGATTGATTGGTGAGGATGACAGCAATCTTGTGTGATGACTGACATGAGAGCTTAATTAGACAGTTTCTCACACAAAGACCGCCAGGCAACGGGGTGGTAGGATGTTCCACAAGGGCCCACTGATTCGAGGCTGGCGTGGTGGTGTGGACTGACCCCTCGACGACAGTGGTGTGCCCTGCAGGAATGGAAACAGGAATCTTGCTGGACAATCGCACCACTCCCTCGCTGCCCACCTGATGCTGTTTGTATCGTAGCTGCAGTAATTTGAGAACAGCTCGGTAGCCATTTGCTGTTGGCTGGAAGCTGGAGGACTCACTCACTTTATACTGGCTGTAGAGAGGTTCTAGGGTGTTCATCCCAATTAAGACTGGCGAATGGCCCGGATGGACATCAGGAACAACAAGCGCTAAGGTAGTGACATCAAAATCATCTCCCAAAAACTCACAAGGGAAGGTGACTGTCATTTCGATGTACCCCAAGTAGGGAACTGCTTGTCCGGCTGCTCCTTCAACTTCCAGAATATTACACAATGGCTTTACAGGTTGATCGGAAAAACGCATGTTGTAGAAAGAGACAGGGATGGTTGTAACTTGAGATCCGGTGTCGAGGAGACAATTACAATCTTGACCAGCGATTTTGACTTTTGCTGTACACCTGGATCCAACTAACCCTTTTGGCAGTCGGGTTTGGACAGCAGACGACGGTTTCAGTTCATGACAGATGACAGGTTCTTTCTTGTTGGGACATTGTGGGTCCACATTAGTTCCGGTTCGCCCCGCAACTGGAACTGGGTCTAGTTTAAAGACTGTCTGGAAGCGGGGTCTGACCTCTGCCACTTGAGCTGCTTTTCTGTGAACTGCTTTTTCTTGGCTGCGACCAGAGCAGAGTTTGGGGCATTATCGCACTGTGTCTTGATATGGCCATCCTCCCCACACCGATAACAGTAGCCAGGTTTGGGTATAGAAGATGTGTTTCGCTGCGATGGTCTAAACCTCCCAGCCCTCTGACCTCCATCCAGCTTATTGACGTGTGTGGGCTTGGGATAGGCAGACTGCTTGGAGCTGGTTTGAGAAGCAGTCAAGGCTGCCAGCTGTTTTTGGATATCCGCCAACTGCTGGGCGAGTTGCTGTGTGATGGTGGTCAGAGCAGCACACGCCCCTTTCTCCTCCGTATCTGTATATGCATACTGTGCATGAGTGGCTGCTCTGGATCTAGATGCGCCGAGATGTTGTTTCATACGGAGGGCCTTGGCAGCTTCCCGATCTTCCTCTGTCCGCAACAGTAGCAGCAATTCAGCGAAGGATGGTGGGTTGGGCTTCTTTTGTTTAAGTTGTAGTTCTGAGATGAGTGTGTTATCCCAGCAGCCACGACAGAATTGAGTCAGTAGATGTCGGTTAATATCTTTGGCTGAGACTCCCCCCCGTTTAACTGCCAAATTCAGGGCCACCTGTAGACGCTGAAGGTACATGGACGGCTTCTCTCCAGCGTCTTGAAACGTGTCCATGA
>NC_055696.1:35000313-35105205 GCF_017639745.1 Melanotaenia boesemani
AGAGATGTTTATGTTCGTATTTTGTTAACTTTGTACAGCAGTATAAATAAGTTGTGTAACTTTGAATAATTTCACCACATGCTTCTCTGCTACTCTGTTTATCTAGTTAAAACAGACATTTGTACTTACCTGTTACATGTTGGTTCAAGATGAATATCCATTAAGAATATTCTGTATTTCTTTTCTTTTAGTTTCACTCCGATTCACTGCTGCCACTGTGACCCACTTTGTGAGTGTGTAAAGTGAATAAAGGAGCAAGTGCGCTCGCTATCCTGGCTCATGAAAAGGAGCTTGGCTGGCTGTTTATCTATGTCAACACTTTGGAAGTTTAACACATAGTGCGAACAGTACAGTGAAAAGCCATACTGTAAGAGGGATCCATCAGCTCAGTAATGGAAGCCAATACAGCAGGAAACGACGAGAGGACATCAGTGTCCAGCTCTAAGCATACTTCCTCATCTAAGTCTTCAGTGTCCAATGCAGCTGCAAAAGTCAGAGCAGCAGCTGAGGCTGCACGTGCAAAAGTAGCCTTTGCACAAAGAGAGCTGGAACTGAAAAAGCAAAGAGCCCAATTAGATCTGGAAAAGGCAACGCTGGAAGCAGACTTAGAAGCGCTCGAGGTTGAGAAGGCAGCGGCCGCCGCAAACGCAGAGGCTGAGGTTTTGGACACTGCTCACCAGCAGCAGAACTTACCAATGAACCACTCAAAGCCCCTTCTTGGGAACATCACACAGCACACCCCTTCACCTCCAGCCGCTAATATGATGGACTTTGCTATATATCTGGCACGCAGGGAACTGGTTACCACAGGACTCACTAAGTTCGATGATAGACCTGAGAGTTTTAGGGCATGGCAGTCATCCTTCTTTAATGCCACTCAGGGCCTTAAGCTAACACCCAGTGAAGAGTTGGATCTCCTAGTGAAATGGCTAGGAAAGGAGTCATCTGAACACACCAAAAGAATTCGTGCTGTTCACATCACAAACCCTGCAGCGGCACTTCACCTGTCTTGGAAAAGGCTCCAAGAGTGCTATGCAACCCCTGAAGTGATAGAAAGTGCTCTGTTTAAGCGTTTGGATAGTTTTCCTCGTCTCAGTTTAAGGGAGAACATTAAATTAAGAGAACTGAGTGACCTGCTCATGGAGCTGCTCTCAGCTAAAGAGGATGGATACTTACCAGGTCTCAGTTATCTTGACACGCCACGGGGGGTCAACCCCATAGCTGAAAAGCTGCCAACAAACCTACAGGAAAAATGGCTTTCTGTAGGCTCAAAATACAAAGAACAAAACGATGTTTGTTTCCCACCATTCTCTTTCTTCGTCAACTTTGTGAGCAGCGAAGCAAAAGCCAGAAATGATCCCAGTTTTGGCTCGATAAATAGTGGCCGCTTTCAGTACCGCAGTGACAGGCCCACACCAAGGCAGGATGGTGCGAGAACTGCCATTGCTGTCCATAAGACAGATGTGTCTTCAGCAGCTGACTCAAGCTCAGTGTATAAAACAGGAATGCAAAAGAAATGTGGAAATGATCCAGCTAAATACTGCCCACTTCACAACAAATCCCATCCTTTGGAAAAATGCAGAACCTTTAAAAGGAAGCCACTATCAGAACGCAAAAAGTTATTAAAGGAACATAGACGATGCTTTAGGTGTTGCTCAGCTGCCCATGTTGCCAGGGAATGTCAAGTGGAAATGAAATGCAGTGATTGTGAAAGTGACAAGCACTGTACAGCCCTGCATCCAGATGTTATGTCTTTATCTGCCATGCTTCCTATGACAGAACCAGACACAGAGCAAGAAAGCATTCCTCCCCAAGAAGTCACTTCAAGGTGCACTGAAGTCTGCGGAGGGGGCCTCCCTGCTCGATCGTGTGCAAAGATATGCTTAGTACGAGTTTTTCCAAAAGGACAGCGAGAACACTCAGTCAAGATGTATGCTATTCTTGATGACCAGAGCAATCGTTCATTGGCCAGGTCTGAGTTTTTCCAACTTTTCGGAATCTTTGGCGACCTTTCACCTTACTTATTGAGGACTTGTGCTGGCACTACAGAGATGAGTGGAAGAAAGGCAGTGGGGTTCCAGATCCAAGCGATAAATGGTGGAGTTTGTTTGGATCTACCTCCACTTATCGAATGCAATGAGATCATGAGCAATAGATCAGAAATCCCAGCTCCAGAGGTTGCTCTTTCCCATGCTCATTTGAAAACTGTGGCCCCATATATTCCAAAACTCGATCCTGAAGCACAAATCTTGATCTTACTGGGAAGAGACCTCATACGTGTTCATAAAGTGAGACAGCAAATCAACGGGCCCCATAATGCACCTTTTGCACAACGTCTGGATCTAGGATGGGTGATAGTAGGGGAGGTTTGCATCACCAGTGCTCACAAGCCCACTGTAGCGGTCTACAAGACAAACATTCTGCAGAATGGACGACCATCCTTACTGACACCATGTCAGAATCACATTCGTGTCAAGGAAAAAGTGAGCCACGGAGGGGAGCGCAGGCTGAGCATCTTCTCACACCTGATCAGCTGTGGAAATGTGGGTGAACCTGCTGAAGACAAACTTGGACTAACTGTGTTTGCTAGAGCTGAAAATGACAATGAGCATGCATTATCCTTTGAAGATGAAGCCTTTCTTAACATAATGCAAACAGGGTTTCTCAGAGGTGAGCAAAACAACTGGGTTGCACCCCTACCTTTCAAATCACCCAGACCTAGACTGCCAAATAACCGTGCTCAGGCTCTGTCCAGACTTCACTCTTTAGATCGCACACTGAACAAAAATCCTGAAATGAAAGAGCAGTTCATTACCTTTATGAGGAAGCTTTTTGAAAATGAACATGCAGAGATTGCTCCACCACTCAAAGAAGATGAGGAGTGCTGGTACCTACCCATATTTGGGGTGTACCACCCCCAAAAGCCAGGTCAAATACGTGTGGTATTTGACTCCAGTGCACAAGAAAGTGGCATCTCTCTTAACAACGTCTTGCTCTCAGGTCCTGATTTAAATAACACCTTGCTCGGAGTACTGCTGAGGTTTAGAAAGGAACCTGTTGCAATAACAGCAGATATCCAGCAAATGTTCTATGGTTTCTTTGTGAGCGAACATCACAGAAACTACCTCAGGTTTCTTTGGCATAAAGACAATGACCCCACCAAGGAGGTAATGGAGTACCGCATGCGAGTGCATGTATTTGGGAACAGCCCGTCACCTGCAGTAGCAATGTACGGCCTCAGAAAAGCTGCTCAAGAAGGTGAACAGAAATATGGGTCAGACACACGCCTCTTCGTCGAAAGACACTTTTATGTAGATGACGGCCTCATCTCCCTTCCAACTGAAGCAGAAGCCGTTGACTTGCTCAAGCGCACTCAAGCATCACTGGCTGAGTCAAATCTGAGACTGCACAAAATCGCTTCTAACAGCATTACAGTGATGCAGGCATTTGGGCCAGGAGATCTGGCCACAGGCCTAAAAGACTTGTCCCTTGGAGAAGAAGCTCTGCCGTTGCAAAGAAGCCTCGGTCTGTGTTGGGACATAGAATCTGATACCTTCACATTTAGAGTAGCAGTCAGTGATAAACCTTTCACTCGTCGTGGAGTGCTATCCACCATCAACAGCATCTTTGATCCGCTGGGCTTAGTTGCTCCTGTGACCATACGCGGGCGAGCACTGCTCAGAGAAATTTCCACTGACGTTCAAGACTGGGATACTGAAATTCCAGCAGACAAATCAAAGGACTGGGAAACATGGAAAAGGTCATTGCAGGACTTGAGCAGCCTCCAGCTTCCCCGTTCTTACACCAAACAGTCACTCTCTTCTGCAGCATACACAGAACTCTGTCTGTTTTCTGATGCTTCTAACTGGGCCATAGGAGCAGTGGCTTACCTGAAGGTCATCACAGCAGATGAACAGTGTCAAGTTGGGTTTGTACTTGGAAAAGCAAAGCTAGCCCCTAAACCTGAGCCCACTGTCCCTCGTCTAGAACTGTGTGGTGCTGTGTTAGCCGTTGAAATGGCAGAATTGATTCTCAAAGAACTTGACCACAAGCCAGATGCTGTGACATTTTTTTGTGACAGCAAAGTTGTGCTTGGCTACATCTATAATGACTCCAAGAGATTCTTTGTGTACGTGCACAATCGTGTTCACCGAATACGGCAGTCAACTTCTCCTCAGCAGTGGCACTATGTGCCTACAAATCAAAATCCAGCTGATCTGGCCACCAGATCTGTCCCAGCACTACACCTCACTGGAACCATGTGGTTCACAGGGCCAGGATTCCTCGTTAAACATCCACAACCTGAAACACAAGAGTCATTTGAGCTAGTAGACCCAGAAAAAGATGTGGATGTAAGACAACAGGTGACTACCTGTGCCACACATATTTGTGAAAGGGGACTTACTTCAGAAAGATTCCAGCGTTTCTCCACATGGGAGTCTTTGCTGAGAGGAGTTTCACTTTTGATCCACCAATGTCGTTCATACGAGCCTAACTCATCTGGAACATGCATAAAATGGCATCAGTGCAACAAACCACGTTCTCCAGGGGAGCTGGAGGCAGCAAAGTTGGTGATACTCCAGTCAGTCCAAAGGGATGCTTATCCAGAAGAATGGACTGCTTTATTAGATAACAGAACCATCCCAAGATCGAGTGCAATTCAGAGTCTTGATCCCTTCATGTGTGAAGGTCTGTTGTGTGTTGGTGGACGTCTGAAACACTCATCTGTGAGTTCTAGGATGAAACACCCCATCATTCTTCCTAAGGAAAACCATGTTACTAAGCTGCTAGTAAGTCATTACCACACAAAGGTGAAACACCAGGGGCGTCATTTCACAGAGGGGGCCATCAGGGCTGCTGGCCTGTGGATTGTGGCAGGCAAAAGACTGATAGGCTCTGTTGTTCACCACTGTGTCATCTGCCGCAAGCTGAGAGGAAAGTTTGAGATCCAGAAGATGGCAGACCTTCCCCCAGAACGCTTGACTATGTCCCCACCATTCACATATGTAGGGCTAGATGTTTTTGGCCCTTGGGAAGTAGTTATTCGACGCACCAGGAGTAGTACAGCCCAGAGCAAACGGTGGGCCATCCTCTTTACATGCATGAGTACCAGGGCTGTGCATGTAGAAGTAATAGAATCTATGGACTCTTCTGCTTGCATCAACGCCCTGCGCAGGTTCTTTGCTTTGAGAGGACCAGCTAAGCAACTGCGCTCAGACAGAGGAACAAACTTTATTGGAGCCTGTTCTGAACTGGGTGAGAGACAGGAAAATCCACACGAAACCAGAATTCTTCGGTACCTTCATGAGAACGGGTGCACATGGGAATTCAACCCCCCACATGCTTCTCATATGGGAGGGGTTTGGGAGCGCATGATAGGCGTGACCCGAAGAATACTTGACTCCATGTTGCTCCAAGCCAGACATATTCACCTTACGCATGAAGTTCTCTGTACCTTCATGGCAGAAGTGTCTGCCATAATCAATGATCGACCATTGGTCCCCATCTCCTCTGATCCCTCTTCACCGCTGCTGCTGACACCTGCTATGCTCGTGACCCAAAAGTCAGGTGTACCTGCTCCAGCTGGCAATTTCAGTGGGAAAGATCTGTTCAAGTGTCAGTGGAAACGGGTGCAGACATTGGCAGATGAGTTCTGGACCCGCTGGAGAAATGAGTACCTCCACACTCTTCAGCCAAGGCGCAAATGGCATACAGCACGTCGTAATCTGCAAGTTGGAGACATTGTGCTTCTTAAGCAGAGTCAGTCACCTCGCAATGAGTGGCCAATGGGTCTGATCACTTCCACCATTCCAAGTGGTGATGGGAAAGTCCGTAAGGTTGAAATCAGGATGAGACTACAAGGCAAGGTGAAGACCTTTCTCAGGCCGATCTCTGATGCAGTTCTACTGCTACCAAAGGATAACCAAGACCTGAAGAAGGACATTTAAGTTCAGTGGCATGAGTCATGCCAGACGGGGAGTGTTCTGCCCTGAGTGTATTTTGTATGTTAATATCACAGTTTTCCACTGAAAGTTACTTTCTAATACTTTGCTTCAACAAATTGTGAAGCCTTATTTTGTGACATGGGAAACAGGAAGTAGGAAGTTAGAGCAGTGGAACTTTTATTTGACATCTTTAATTAAACAGGAAACAGGAAATAGAAAAGGTCCAAGCTGTGAATAGAGCATGGTTGCACCTGTGTGTTTTCCCTTGTGAATCAAAGGCCATCCTTCTGGTTAATCCTTCAGAAAGCAATAGCTGTAAGTACTAGAAGCTGTTTACATGCCTCACAGTTGGTAGAGATGTTTATGTTCGTATTTTGTTAACTTTGTACAGCAGTATAAATAAGTTGTGTAACTTTGAATAATTTCACCACATGCTTCTCTGCTACTCTGTTTATCTAGTTAAAACAGACATTTGTACTTACCTGTTACATGTTGGTTCAAGATGAATATCCATTAAGAATATTCTGTATTTCTTTTCTTTTAGTTTCACTCCGATTCACTGCTGCCACTGTGACCCACTTTGTGAGTGTGTAAAGTGAATAAAGGAGCAAGTGCGCTCGCTATCCTGGCTCATGAAAAGGAGCTTGGCTGGCTGTTTATCTATGTCAACACTTTGGAAGTTTAACACATAGTGCGAACAGTACAACAGGACTACATATATTAATGATATGTTAAATTTGTCAAACCTTAATATTGAATTATAGGAGATACTGCTATTGGAGAGGGAGTCACTCGCTTTTTCATTTCTACATGTATGGAAAAGCTAAAGTCTGGGTTTTGTATCAGTTTTGGTAGGTACAGTACATTATGTCCCCTTCCCCAATTACTGAAACATTATTCAGTTTAATGTGCAGCCAAAAGTTTGAATAGTACTGTATATAACATCTCACATGTCTAAAAAAATTTTGTTAATGTCTTGAACAGGAAACTCCAATGTTACACGGCTTTTTGAAGGAGAGCCTGGCCATTTAGTTCCCTCAGCCTCTCACTTTCTTGTGGAGAGTGATATGTTCCTTGTGGCAGGCAGAATGGTTGACCACTCCTTTCTTCATGGAGGACCTTGCTTGTCTGGACTCAGCCCTGCTGTTCTTCATGTCCTGCTTGGTGGGAGCCCTGAAACTGTAACAGTTACACTAGAGGACTGCCCAGACCTGGACATTAGAGAGACAATCAAGCTTGTATGTTATTTTGAACTTCATTTCTTGCATAATATTTTTATGCTCTTTGAGGCATCCTCTTATTTTATAGCTACTCACTGGACTACATTTTTTTTAATTTTTACATGTGCAGCACAAAATCTGACGTTGCTTTTCTTTTTTAGCTTGAAGGTGAAACAAAACTCTCTGATGCTGAAAGAACGAGTGTCCAGGACTTGGCTTATGCCTGGGACCTCCCTTCCCTGACTGAGAATAATCGAAAATGGCTTTTTGAGAAGCTATTGATCCATGCTGTGAGTGAAAGATTTTTGTTAGCTAAATAATGAAATTTAATTATAAGAGATGTCTTGGTATATTGTCTTCTCTTTTGGTTTGAAGACTAAACTTTTGGACTTTTTGTAACTCTTCTGCAAGAGGTAAATGAAAATGTGTCGACATAAAACTAATCACATACTACATATAAACTTATTCTTTTGGGACCTTCAGTTTATAGACACCTTCATTCCCTGTTAAGTAAAAATAATACATTTGTTTAAAATATAAGTTTTACTGGTTAGTATTCTAGTATTTGCAGAATGTAGTACATATGTTATACTTTTTCTCTTTTTTTTTTTTTTTTTTTTACCTTACCCTTTATTTATAGGTCATTGGGCGTGTCACAAGACAGGTTAAGCAGCTGAGACGAGGTCTTAAAGAAACCCCATTGTGGACAGTGCTTACCAAGCGACCTGACACAGTAGGCTTGCTTTTTCCACGTGAGGGAATAGGCAGCATTTGTCCTGAGGTACTTCTTTTTTTAAACCTCAAGATGTTTTGTTTTTTTCCATTCCAACATTTCCAGAGTAAAGGTTGTGGTTGACAAGGAACTATGGAGGGCAGAAGTGATAAAAAAAAGTATGCTTATGTTAAAAATTTCTAAAAATCTTTTATCACAATTCAGGTATTTCTTCAACGCATCACTTGGCCAGCAAAGGAGGATGATGAAGATGATGATTGGTCAGGTGAAACCAAATGCCACATCTCAGGGTATCTTTGAGAGTTCATTACAAATGGTAAGTTTACTATTTATGTGCCAAAGTGCTATTGAAATTGTATTTATCTGGCAAATTTCTATATAAATCTTGCTAGTGGGTAGAATAGCTTAACATGATTACTTGAATTCAATAAGTGGTATTACAATGAATAAAGTACATGTTTGGCAAAACTAGCCTTAAACCTCTGTGTTACAGCTATTGTTGAGCTATTGTTTTTTTTTTTGTTAGTTTTTTTTTTTTTTGACTAGTAAATTGAAATGTAATGCTCTTGTTTGGTGTTGCCATTTACTCTGCATTATTGTTCCTTACAGGAACAACAACAGATCTGATGACCCTGGTCAAATTCTGGACCTGATGGGAGATTCTTCCAACAACTCTCTCTGTGGAGATAGTCAAAGGTAGATATCCCACAGCCTCCACCTGCTACAAGACCTTTCGAATTCCTGGAGACTACAAGGATTACATGTCTTTTAAGAGTGATATCCTTGCCTGTATCAGCACTTGCAGTACAGGATTTAGTCTTGTGTGAGCTCCAAATTTTGTTCGTTCTCTGTTTTCCCAAAAAGATTGTTGCATTAAGAATTCTGGAGTAGCTTATTGTTAACATGGTGTTATTTGTTAAACAGTTCTTTCAAGTAGATTGAGTTTAAAATGTTCTATGACGTGAACTACAACTTTAAAAGTAGCATTTATATTTAAAAAGCCAAGTAAAACTAGTTCATAACCTTACTTTGTCTAATGTAAAACTGAATAAGAATGCATGTTTAACACAACTGTTTACAATGTTTGCTTACAGTATGCAATAACAAAATACAAACTGGAGTTAAGTGAATCTCACTGAACTATAGTGTCAAAAAATGTGGGAAATTACTTTTGAATGTTAAATCCTGAACTTCAACTTCTAAAAAATGTGTGCAAAATGTTTTATTTGATTTGATTTATCTTTTCTGAAATAAACCACAGATACAGAAGTATGTTAATGAACGGCTTTTATTTTGTCAGTATTGTCATAGTTTAACTGCAATAGTAAAACTGCATATTCTAAACAAAGTTTGACCACATTAGCTTTCACATGAAAGTCTTGTAGGCTGAATAAATTAAACCAGTGACAGAATAATTTATGCCAAATGTGTTAAGAGTGACATTTCAAGGTGTAAAACTATTTCCAGGTTACAAAACAAAATTTTAAAAGCCATCACTTAATCACATTGTTGCTAACTTTTGCCTATTTACCTGGAATTACACTACTCAAACAGTTTGGGATATTCAACTTTCAGGTTGAATTTACAGAAAATATATATAAATAAAGTTTATGCTGTACTGATGTTTTGCTTGTAGAACGTTTAAGCAGGATTGCATGATAATGCCTTCATCTCAAACTATTTACTGAAACAAAATCTTAACAGTGGTAGGTATTCCACAACATAACTAGTCATAAGTTTTTTGTGTGGTCTTGTGTCTGATATCTAAATGTGAAGAGGACTGTTTAGATACAATATATTTCAGACACTGATTTTTTTTTAGGTTAATCATCTTGCTAGAGAACAATCTAGAATTAATACACTGAACAGTTGTACATGTGCTTTTAGAAAGTTTAGAAATGGTAAAATTAAGTTTATCTGTAAAGGTTGTCTGGAAAAAAAGGCAAATTTTATTAACTTTTTGAATAGTGTTTTTATATAAACATTTAATATTGATATTCTAGTTTCATTCACTTCTTTGTGACTTCAAAGTCTTCTTTGGAACCATTTTTTAAACAGTGCAAGTTTCCTCACTGCCTTCTTAAGAAGAGACTGGCAAGTATCTTTTCCCAAACATCTTGGTGTAAGACAAAAAAAAAGTCTTTCAGATTCTCAAAAGAGACTTTTTCACTCAGGAAAAACACTGTTGACAAAACTGAACAGCCGCCATGTAAATGTCACAGCCAAAAGACTGGGATGCAGCTCTTGGATTAACTGCACCTTTTAAGGCTGCCGTTTGTTCTTCAGTCAGTGGGCAGTCCATGTTAGGAACAACAATGTCTGAATGGTCCTGATGAGAAAGTCCACTCTCTTCCCACTCAATATGTGGAATCTCCATACCCTAGAAATATATATATGAACAACAAAAGAAATTAAAGAACAAAGAAACCAACATCACCTATTCTACAGTATATATTTGCATATACCTCCATGTCATCTGGTCCAGGAATTGGATAATGTGTATGACCCAGCACCCACAGCTGGTTAGGGGTCATGTTGCTTTCTGTTCTTACTGGATGATTGTCCCAACCACTGCAGAACGTATCCAGGTCATCCTGCAGGCGCGGCAAGAACACATAGTGGCAGCAGAAGAGGTGTTCAACATTTGAAATGCTGAGGAAGCCTTCTTCCTCAAGGTAGTGGAGAACATCATAGTAGATGCTTGTTACAGCAACCCACAGGTCTCTCCACAGCCGCTCAATCCTGAGGTATTGTAAAATTAACAATTCATTAAATGGTAAACGTATGCCTTTGAATACCATTTTTTGTATGTACTTGCAGGAATTATGTTTTTAATTAAAACTTTTAATATACAAAGTGCATCATTTCACCTCACAAAACAGTTGACATACTAGCAGGATAACAAGAATTAATACACAGCCTGGCCGAGTTCCCCAAGCTCAAATTATTCAGGGTGGGTAGAGTATAAAACATTTTTACATATGGATTGGCCACTGAAGAGTTAAAATTTTAAACTCATAGAATCTTTTAGTTGGGCTGTAGACAATGTTATGTATGAATGTGTGCTATAATCAAATTCAAATGATGATGTAATTTACCCAGGCAATGCAGTTTTCCTGTTAGTGTTCTCACAAACCACCACTGTCAAGTATCAATTCTACCAAACAAACCGTTGGTTATGAACGCTCTTTCCAGAAATAAAGCTGCTTCGTCCAGTGCCACGGACTGTAAACATGAGTCGTGCAACCTGTACGTTTTCCACCCCGTGATCACCACGTACCCTAAAATAAACAGATTCAAAGATTATATATGTTATATGAGATGATGGATTAAAAAAAAAAAAATCCATGTAAAATTGGGGAAGAAAAAAAAAATTACCTCAGAGGAAGAAAGCTAGTGTAGTGGCTGCCAGGTTATTGGAAGCTGCACCAAGATACATTATCTAAAGGACGATAACAGCACTGAGACAAATCAATATCTAAGCATTTGTGCATTTGCATTGACACCTGTGCTTACCTTGCAGGAAAAACCATCGATGCCACCAAAAATGACAATGTTGTAACTTAAAATAAGAACAAAGCAAACATGTTGAACACTAAATAAAAAAAGATTCACTAGCACATGGTCAAAAAGTTATGATTGAGAAATAACATACCGAATTAGTTTATGGTTGGTATCTATGTGCATCAAAGACAGGGGGCCTGGGACAGAGTAAGTCCGTCGTGCAATGCATCCTAAATGGACCATACGTGAAATGACACCAGTGGTGTCCACACGGTGCATAGCAGCTCTGACTCTGTTGTACTGCACTCTCAGTCTTTGGTTTGCAGAAGAGCCTTCATCATTCCATATCCTGAATGAGCCTGTCTGGATTTGATTTCTCTGACACAATCGTCCAACTCTTCATCTGACATGGTGCTGTATGGTGCTTTCACTGAAATATCTGACTCACTCATACGTCGGTATACTGTGCTTCTGGACATACCCACAAGTTTGGCTATACACATGACAGATAGATTAAGTTCCAAGAGGCTGCAAAGGTAGTCTGGGGACAGTGCCATTCGTTGTCGCCCAGCTGGTCCTTGCTCAAACTGCACAACAGCAATACATTTATTCCTTCCATCTTTTTCTAAACTAAGTTTGTGCAGATGTGTAAGTTCCTCTACAATAGCTGGACAAACAGTTACTTGGCTGGACAAAGCATTTAAAAATACAAGTTCTTGAGTACAAATGAAGTCTAAAAAGTCCAAATCTATAGGAGTGCGTTCAAGAGCATGTTCCAAACGGGAGTGAAGCCTTTCAAAAATATGATTTAGAAGAAGTTGCTGGAGGGATCGAGGGAGAACAAAAGAGAGAAAGAGATCAATGTATTATATACCAACAGAATTTTTCTCAACTTATCTGATTACATAAAGTTATCAATAATATAAACTACAAAAATACACACACAGACATAAATATTACATATCGCTGCTGTCGGGCTCAAACTTTCTATCTCCAAAACTGTCATTTTTCAAAAAATGAAAAAAACTGTATGGTTTTGTAATAACTGGACATAATGTCATCAAACTTTGTATTGTGTTTTAATCATATATCTTTGGTTAAATATTAGTAAAACAACAGACAGACATTAAGGGTGACCAATAGTAGTGATTTATGAAGGAAAACAAAAATCACGAATTTTGGACATAGGAGGTTTTTGCCTGACAGCAGCGATATGTGAGAACAAACATAGTTTTTGACATTAGCTGTGCCAACTGCCAGCTGTATTTAGAAGAACTCACTTATGAGCAGACCAAGTTGATCTGTTACCCTTATTTTCTTAACAATTTGTTAAAATTGTCAGCCTGCATACTGTCCAATGCATATGGACAAACAACAAAAAGTGGAACATTACAAACAGCTGTAATAGAACATTTTTTAATGTGTTGGTGTTCGATTTTTTTAAACCTGTATCAAATTACAAATAGTTCTCAAATGAAAAACTGTGTAGGTGTTATTCATTTCGTAAATCGTGTGCTATAAGGAGATAGAAAATGTCTGTCCATGATTGGTCGCATGACGTTAGCTTTGCTAGCAAAACTAGCTAACAAAGTTTTGATGGCTGAACACCACATATTCAAAAGTAACCAGTAGATGTGAGCTACTACGCTATGTTAAAGAGAACTGTGTTAGGTATTGGCTATATTTTTCATCTACCAAAATCGACACATCATGACGTTTAAAAGTTAAATACTCACCGAGGAAGTATCGCCCAGATGTGCTGCCATCTTTGGCTGCCCGAGCCAAGTCAACCGCTGACCAAAGTGTCCGTGTCAGGTGACTGATGGAGCGTGAAATGATTGGCTGAATGCCGGTTTGATGTTATCCTGGATTGACTAGTTATCCCAGTGGCCCGCGTGTTAAAACTGATTTTCTGACAGCGAATTTTAACCACCGAATTTGGCCTATTGAATTTGGCAGTCTGAATTTTTTTTCTTTGAATTTTTTATCTTCGAATTTTGACTCGACATTTCAAACACTGAAAAAATTGTAGTAAAAATAAACAACTGAATTTGGCCTTTTGAATTAGGGGAATCTGATTTTTTTTCCATTTGAATTTTTATCTTCAAATGTTGATTCCTGAATTTTAAAACACTGAAAGCATAGGGGTGAAAATAAGAAATTAAAAATTTGAAGCATTTAATTAAAATAAAAAAAATTCAGATATGTTAATTCGCTGGATAAAATTTTGCTGCTTGAAATTCAAGGGCTTATAAAATTCAAAATCTGGTGGAACAGATTTACTTCCATAGATGAAGCCAAACAAACAGCTGAAAGACAAGAAGATCAAAGAGAAAAGCAAACCTTTGTGTTCAAAGTCAGTCACAAAATTTTACCAGCAGACATGATGAATGAAAAATTAATGGTGGATTGTGGAGCGACTTCACATATTATCACTGAAAAGAGCACGTTCACACATTTTGACAAGACATTTGATCTAAAGAAGCACTTCATGGAACTTGCAGATGGATCCCAAACCAACAATGTGGCATTGAAGAGAGGAGACGCTAATGTCACTCTACAGGACACACAAGGAAATTGGACCACAGTCTCACTGAAGGATGCTCTCTTCATCCCTTCCTACCCCAGTTCATATTTTCAGTGAAAGCAGCTACAGCACACGGAACTCGGATGGTCTTCAAGAAAGGACACAACAAACTAATTCACAAAGATGGGACTATCTTTGCCATCGAAGAATAAAACAGACTCTACTACTTGAAAACGGTAAACAATAATGATTCATTCAGTGACATAACATCTTGTGACAATGTAAACCTAACATGTGATGTAAAAACATGGCATGAGATCTTAGGACATTGTAATGTCAGTGATGTGTTAAAATTACCAGAAGTAGTAGAGGGAATGAAAATCACAGGAGACACTAAACTAAAGTGTAATGTATGCACTGAGAGAAAATTCACCAACAGCAGAAACAGAAAATGTGACCCAAAAGCCAGTGAACCTCTGGAGCTGGTGCATACAGATTTGGCAGGCCACATTGAGCCAACTAGTCAAAGTGGTCATAAGTATGCTATATCATTCATAGATGATTTTTCAGGGGCGCTGTGCAACTTATGGCACTGTTAAGTGCATTAGATCAGATAATGGTACTGAATTCACAAGCAGTACTTTTCAGACACTTCTAAGGGAAAAAGGGATAAAACATGAAACATCTGCGCCATATTCCCCTCACCAGAATGGAACAGCTGAGAGACAATGGAGAACTCTGTTGGAAATGGGTAGATGCCTGTTGTTAGAAAAGGGACTACCTAAATCACTCTGGCCTTATGCTGTTCAAAATGCTGCTCACATTAGAAACAGGTGCTACAATAACAGAACCAGGAGTACACTATATCAGATGTTAACAGGACCAGACCTTTCCAAACTCTGGATATTTGGGTCTGAGTCTTATGCTTATATACATGACCACAAGAAACTTGACCCCAGGTGTGAAAAAGCAATATTTGTGGGTTATAGTAAAAATAGCCCAGCTTACCTGGTTTACAACACCCACACAGGAAAAGTGTCAAAGCACAGACTGGCAAAGTTTATCAAAAAGAGCCCAGCTGAACAAACTGAACAACAAACACAGACTGAAGAGTATGACACAGACAGAGAAATGTACAACTACCAAACGCCCAGAAAATAAAATGAAAATGATCCCGAAAATGAACCAGTTCAGGACTGTGAAGAAAATGTGGATAAACAAAAAGGTGGTACAGTAGAAACAACACAGACTGAGCAACAAAACCAGCATGTACGATATCCAAAAATACCAGAAATCCAGTCAACAGACAAAGATCAAAGCATATTGATGTGAAATATCACTTTATTTGAGAAGCTTTGAATGAAGGGAAGATAAACATTGTGTACTGCCCTTCAGATGATATGGCTGCAGACATATTAACAAAACCTGTGTCAGGAGCAAGGATTGTTAAGTTCAAAAAAGGTTCTTTGGAATTCTGTAAAGGTGGGTAAACAGCATGAGAACAAGGGGGGGGGGGGGGGGGGGGGGGTTGGATTTGTGTTCTCAGATGCTATTTTGTTTTTTCTGTATAATTTGTTGTATGTTTTAACAGCTTCTATGCGTCTTATTTTGTACTGTGTAAAATAGTCATTATGTTGAAGGGCATGACTAATGTACTTCCTCCTGTTACCTCACTTCCTGTGCCCGCTAAAAATGATAAGTTAACTTGACTACGACATGGAGCTCTCGCAACACAAAAGTTAAAATAAAGGTACAAAAGAGATCATTTGTCTTCTTACTTCCACATCATGTCAGAAGAGGCGGAAGATCCTACAAGATCAACACCTTTTTTTGTGTTAAGTACTTTCTCTGTCCGAGTTACATCGGTATTTTTTGTTCAAGGAGGAACAGAGAGGGAACAGGGACTGGTTCAGTAGGGGTTTCTGTTTGTGTTCTTACCTGCACTTTCGCTTGTAAATTCTTTTGGAGGCCATCTTTTAAAATAATTAAGGATTGTGTTGCAAATATTTACCTACAAATACAGTAATGCTTAGTAATAAGTCACAAAATCTAGTGAATTTTGTTTCATGGAACTGTAAAGGACTCAATGGAGCTGTTAAGCGGGGCAATATTTTAGCATATCTTAAAAAATTAAGGACAGATATAGGATTCTTACAGGAAATCCATCTGAGAGATCAGGACCATCAGAGATTGCATACCAGATGGATTGAACAGGTCTATCATTCAAATTTCACAGCAAAAAGCAGATGCGCAGCCATTATAATCAGAAAAGGGATTCCCTTTTTAGCATCAACAACCTTGTCTGACCCTCAAGGACGATATATTATAGTGACAGGACAACTTTATAATAATCTGGTTACACTAGCAAATATTTACGCCCCTAATGTTGATGATGAATGTTTTATTGGATCATTTATATCTTCTTTACCTAATATGGATTCCCATAAATTACAAATTGGTCGGAGATTTCAATCTTGTCTTGGATCCAAGTCTTGACAGATCATCACAGAAATCAGTAGCCAAATCAAAATCTGCAAAAACTATTCACAAATTTATGGATACATATAAACTGAAAGATCCTTTTAGGGCTCTTTCTCCCAAGGGTAAGCAATTTTCATATTTCTCTCCTGTTCATCATTCCTATTCTAGGATAGATTTTTTCTTGGTAGATTATAGATATCTAACACAGATTCAAAGTTGTGATTATAAGGCAATAGTATTATCTGACCATAGTCCAGTAGTACTACAGCTGACAATGGGATATAGAGCAATGGCACAGAAATTGAGATTCAATAATAGTCTGCTGTCAGATAATCTCTTGGTAGAGGAAATAAAAGCTCAAATCAAATTATTTATTTCAATAAATGACACACCGGAGGTTACAAAATCCATATTGTGGGACACATTAAAAGCATATTTGAGAGGTCAAATCATCTCATTGAGTAGTCAAAGGAACAAGCAACGAAAGGAAAGGGAGTCAAACATAACAGGTGAACTCTTAGAAATAGATAGGAAATATGCTATCTCGCCTTCATCTGGACTTTATAATAGAAAGGTCTCCCTGCAGACAAAGTTTAATTTACTTTATACAAACGACACAACAAAATTATTGACACAACTTCGACACAAATATTATGAACATGGAGAAAAGACAGGTAGATTGTTAGCAAGGCAAATTAAAGAAGCTGCAGCATCACTATTAATTACAGAAATAAGAACTAGTGCAGGACAGACAACCACTGACCCAAAGAGAATTAATAATGTATTTCGGGAATATTACACAACACTTTACTCTTCAGAGTCAAAAAATGATCAAGTTATAATTAATAGTTTTTTTTTTATCATTTTCAAATTCTGTCTATAAGTACTGAACATAAAACATTGCTAGAGCAACAAGTAACGTTAGGGGAAATAAAGCTGGCTATTCAAAATATGCAATGCTCAAAAAGCCCCGGCCCGGATGGGTATAGTGCCGAGTTTTACAAAACCTTCAGTGAACAAATTTCACCCCTTCTCTTAAATGTATACAACGAGGCACTAACTACAGGATGTTTACCATCAACTATGTACAAGGCTACTATCTCTTTAATACATAAATCTGGCAAGGACTCTTTAGAGCCTGGTTCCTACAGGCCAATAAGCCTATTGAATGTAGATAATAAAATACTAGCGAAAATCCTGGCTATGCATTTAGAAACAGATCTTCCTACAGTTGTGTCCCAGGACCAAACCTGTGTTGAGCATATGGTATCTCTGTATGCAAATGATCTGCTGCTATATATCTCAGACTATACTACTTCCTTGCCAAAAATTATGACAGCTTTAATAGAATTTGGAAAAGTTTCTGGATATAAAGTCAACCTAACGAAAAGCATATTATTTCCAATTAGTTCCACTGAAAAACTAAATTGACTCCTTTTCCTTTCACCATTTCAAATAGCTTTAGATATCTTGGAATAAATGTGACCTGTGAGTTTTCTGGCCTCTTCAAACACAATATCACAAATTTATATCAACAAACCGAACAGAACTTTAAAAAATTGTCAAAACTACCCATCTCGCTGGTTGGTCGAATAAATATTGTCAGGATGACCACTTTACCTAAATTCCTATTTCTGTTCCAATGCATCCCTATATTAATTACTAAAATATCTTTTTAAAAATTAGACTCATTAATTTCCCAATTTATCTGGAATAAGAAGACACCCATATTTTAAAGGACGTTTCTTCAAAGACCCAAGGTTATGGGTGGAATACATTGTACGTCCTTTTGGGGTGGAGCACATAGACCTGATTGGGAACAGATGGAAAGTCAAACTTTATTTCCTAATACACTAAAATCATTGGTTCACTCACATTGAGATCTTGGTAAATATAAATGTAAAAACCTTGTAGAATCTAATTCATTCAAAATTTGGTCTCAGATGAGAAGACACTTTCATTGGGGCCAATGTTCAATTCTTACACCATTAATTCATAATGAAGCACACACATTATTGTCAGGAGCAGCGTTTCAGCAATGGACTTCCAAAGGGGTGTACACGACTAAGGATCTGTTTATTGATAATATCTTTCCTACATTTCAACAGCTCCAACAAAAATTTAACATAGAGAACAAAGATTTTTTTTAAATATTTACAAATTCGTAATTTTATTAAAGAGACATTTCCATCCTTTCCCAACAAACCACAAAGACTTCCTACAGATGAATTATTTTTGACCGACCCACTAAAGAAAGGAGCCATTTCCAAGATATACAATAATTTCTCGCAAATAGACTGTACAATCACATTCGACCACCTGAAAGATGCTTGGTGTGATGAACTGGGCATCGATATGACCGAGGACCAATGGACTAAAGTGCAGAAACTGGTTCATTCCACTTCCATCTGCTCTAGACATGGACTAATACAATTCAAAGTCTTACACAGGCTACACTTGTCTAAACTGAAGCTGTCCAAAATGTTTCCTGGAGTGGACTCAAAATGTGATCGTTGTGGCCAGGCTTCTGCTTCATTATCACATAAAAAACAATTCAATGTTTTGAGCTTTGTGACACTGTTAGCAAGACGCCTTATACTCTTAAACTGGAAAAAAAATTCCCCCCCCAACTCATTCTGCTCTATTAAGGGATGTAATGCACCATTTACAATTGGAGAAAATCAAATTTTCTTTAAGAGATAATATAAATTTGTTCTACTCAAGTTGTCAACCCTTTATAGACCACTTTAATAATAAATTGTGACAGACGGCCTCCTCCTGTATTTGTATTTTGTATGTACACGTCTGTGCAGGTGGACTGTTCCGGTTTGTTTGTTTTTTCCCCTTATATACCAAAATATTTGTATGACAATGGTTGTATGTTGATAATTATATAACATACTGTATGCATATCTGTTATTGTTAATAACAAAATCAAAAAATAGAATGAGAAAAAAACAACAAAAAAAAAGATTTACATCAAAGACAGATGAACATTAAAGACAGGCGTACATCAAAGAACAACATACATCAAAGACAGATGAACATAAAAAACAGACGAGCATCAAAGACAGACTTATATATAAGACAGAAGTACATTGATGACTGACTTACATTAAAGACAGACTTACATTAATGACAGATGTTTATTAGAGACAGACGTACATTAATGACAGACTTACCCTAAAGACAGACGTCCATCAAAGAAAGATTTACATCAAAGACAGATGAACATAAAACACAGACGTACATCAAAGACAGACTTATATTAATGACAGACTTACATTAATGACAGGAATACATTAAAGACAGACGAACGTTAATGACAGACGTTTATTAAAGACAGACTTACATCAAAGACAGACTTATATCAATGACAGACGTACATTAATGACAGGAATACATTAAAGACAGACGAACGTTAATGACAGACGTTTATTAAAGACAGACTTACATCAAAGACAGACTTATATCAATGACAGGTATAAATTAAAGACAGACTTACATTAATGACAAACATACATTAAAGACAGGCATACAATAAAGAGAGACGTGCATTAATGACAGACGTACATCAAAGACAGACGACCATCAAAGACAGATGAACTTCAAAGACAGATGAATATCAAAGAGAGACTTACATTAATGACAGATGTACATTAATGACAGACGTTTATTAAAGACAGACTTACATCAAAGACAGATGTACATAAAAGAAAGATTTACATCAAGGACAGAAGTACATCGATGACAGACTTACTTTAAAGACAGACTTACATTAATGACAGACAATTATTAAAGACAGACATACATTAAATACAGACATACATCAATGACAGACATACATCAAAGACAGATTTACATCAAAGACAGATGAACATAAAAGACAGGCGTACATCAAAGAGAGACTTACATCAAAGACAGACGTATATCAAAAATAGACTTACATCAAAGAAAGACAAACACCAAAGACAAACGTACATCAAAGACAGAAGTAAATTGATGACAGACTTACATTAAAGACAGACTTACATTAATGACAGACGTTTATTAAAGAGAGACGTGCATTAATGACAGACGTACATCAAAGACAGACGACCATCACAGACAGATGAACTTCAAAGACAGACGAATATCAAAGAGAGACTTACATTAATGACCGACGTACATTAATGACAGACGTTTATTAAAGACAGACTTACATCAAAGACAGATGTACATAAAAGAAAGATTTACATCAAGGACAGATGTACATCAAAAACGGACATATATCAAAGACAGACTTACATCAAAGACAGAAGTACATCGATGACAGACTTACTTTAAAGACAGACTTACATTAATGACAGACAATTATTAAAGACAGACATACATTAAATACATACATACATCAATGACAGACGTACATCTAAGACAGATTACATCAAAGACAGACGTACATCAAAAACAGATTTACATCAAAGACAGATGAACATAAAAGACAGGCGTACATCAAAGAGAGACTTACATCAAAGACAGATGTATATAAAAAATAGACTTACATCAAAGACAGACTTACATCAAAGACAGAAGTAAATCGATGACAGACTTACATTAAAGACAGACTTACATTAAAGACAGACGTACATTAATGACATACTTACATAAAAGACAGACAAACATCAAAGACAGACGAGTATTAAAGACAGAGAGACATTACTGACATACATTCATGATAGATGTACTTTAAAGACAGAAGTACAATAAAGACAGACGAACATCAAAGAGAGACGTATATCAAAGACAGACGTACATTAATAACAGACGTACATTAAATACAGACATACATTAATGACAGATGTCATCAAAGACAGACGAATATCAAAGACAGACAGACATTAATGACGGACGTACATTGAAGACAGACGTACAACAAAGACAGCCTTACATCAAAGACAGAAGTACATTGATGACAGACTTACATTAAAGACAGTCTTACATTAATGACAGACGAAGATTAAAGACAGACGAACATAAAAGACAGACTCACATCAATGACAAACTTGCATTAATGACTGACTTACATTAAAGACAGACTTACATTAAAGACAGACGTACATCAACGACAGACGTACATCAATAATAGATTTACATCCAAGACAGACGTCATCAAAGACAGACGTATATCCAAAATAGACTTACATCAAAGACAGACGAACATCAAAGACACATACACATCAAAGACAGACTTACATCAAAGACAGAAGTACATTGATGACAGACTTACATTAAAGACAAACTTACATTAATGACAGACGTACATTAAATACAGACGTACATTAATGATAGACTTACATAAAAGAAAGACGTCATCAAAGACAGATGTATATGAAAAACAGACTTACATTAAAGTCAGAAGTACATTGACGACAGACGAAGATTAAAGAGAGACGTACATTAATGTTAGACTTACATTAAAGACATACCTCATCAAAGACAGACGTATATCAAAAATAGACTAACATCAAAGACAGAAGTACATTGGTGACAGACTTACATTAAAGCCAGAAGTACATTGACGACAGACGAACATTAAAGACAGACGTACATCAAAGAAAGACTTACATCAAAGACAGACGTACATCAAAGAGAGACGTACATCAAAGACAGACGTACATCAGATAGATTTACATCAAGGAGAGATTTACATCAAAGACAGACGTACATAAAAGTCAGACTTACATCAAAGACATACATGTATCAAAAATAGTCTTACATCAAAGACAGACGTACAACAAAGACAGACGTACATCAAAGACAGAAGTACATTGTTGACAGACTTACATTAAAGACAGCCTTACATTAATGACAGACTTACATTAAAGACAGCCTTACATTAATGACAGATTTACATTAAAGACAGACGTACATTAATAACAGATTTACATCAAAGACAGACATACATAAAATACAGACTAACATCAAAGACAGACGTACATTAATGACAGACTTAAATTAAAGACAGACGTACATCAAAGACAGACTGACATTAAAGACAGATTTACATTAAAGACAGACTTCTTTTAATGACAGATTTACATTAATGATAGACTTACATTAAATACAGACGTAATTTAAAGACAGAAGTACATTAAAGACAGATGTACATCAATCACAGATTTTCATCAAAGACAGACGTACATTGAAGAGAGACGTACATAAAATAAAGAGGTACATTAATGACAGACTTACATCAAAGAAAGACGAACATCAAAGACAGACGTACATCAAAGAAAGACTTCCATCAAAGACAGACGTAAATCAAAAAAAGATTTACATGAAAGACAGATGTAAATCAAGGACAGATGTACATCAAAGACAGACGTACATCAAAGACAGACGAACATCAAAGCCAGACGGACATTAATGACAGACTTACATTAAAGACAGACGTACATTAATAACAGATTTACATCAAAGACAGACTTACATCAAAGACAAACTTACATCAAAGAGAGACGTACATTAAAGACAGACGTACATTAATGGCAGATTGAAGTTAAGGACAGACGTATATTAATGACAGACGTACATTAAAAACAGACTTACATTTATGACAGACATACATCAAAGACAGACGTACATTAAGGACTGACTTACATTAAAGACAGACTTACATTAAAGACAGACGTACATCAAAAACAAACTTACATCAAAGACAGATGAACATCAAAGACAGATGTACATTAAAGACAGACGTACATTAATGACAGACTTAAATTAAAGACAGACGTACATCAAAGACAGACTGACATTAAAGACAGATTTACATTAAAGACAGACTTCTTTAAATGACAGATTTACATTAATGATAGACTTACATTAAAGACAGACATACATCAAAGAAAGAATTCCATCAAAGACAGACGTAAATCAAAAAAAGATTTACATGAAAGACAGATGTAAATCAAGGACAGACGTATATCAAAGACAGACGTACATCAAAGACAGACGAACATCAACGCCAGATGTACATTAATGGCAGATTTACATTAAAGACAGACGTACATTAATAACAGATTTACATCAAAGACAGACGAACATAAAATACAGACTAACATCAAAGACAGACGTACATTAATGACAGACTTAAATTAAAGACAGACGTACATCAAAGACAGACTGACATTAAAGACAGATTTACATTAAAGACAGACTTCTTTTAATGACAGATTTACATTAATGATAGACTTACATTAAATACAGACGTAATTTAAAGACAAAAGTACATTAAAGACAGACGTACATCAATCACAGATTTTCATCAAAGACAGACGTACATTGAAGAGAGACGTACATAAAATAAAGACGTACATTAATGACAGACTTACATCAAAGAAAGACAAACATCAAGGACAGATGTACATCAAAGACAGACGTACATCAAAGACAGATGAACATCAAAGCCAGACGGACATTAATGACAGATTTACATCAAAGACAGACGTACATAAAATACAAACGAACATCAAAGACAGACGGACATTAATGACAGACTTACATTAAAGACAGACGTAATTTATTGGGTTCAGCTGAGGTCGCTTGCATATAAATGACGGGACACTCTCGTCTTCTTTACTGGTTTAATAGGCGTATAAACATTCTTACAGCTTTTAGTTGCTCAGCAGTATTCATCTGTTTTTCTTTCTACAATTAACCTTAGCTTGAACAATGCTACCACCCTGTGGCCAGGAGTAACTATAGCTTTAAAAACAAATGAACTAATAAACTGCAGTCTCCTTATCTGAACCAACCAATACACAGACAACTAACTGTTACCAAACACACAACAACATTAAATACAGACGTACATCAATCACAGATTTTCATCAAAGACAGATGTACATAAAATACAGACAAACATCAAAGACAGACATATATTAAAGACAGATGTACATTGAAGAGAGACATACATTAAATACAGACGTACATAAATGACAGACTTACATCAAAGACAGACGTATGTAAGAAATGGACTTACATTTATGACAGACGAACATTAATGACAGACTTATATTAAAGCCAGCCTTACATCAGAGACAGACGTACATCAAAGGCAGACTTACATTAATGACTGACTTACATTAAAGACAGACTTACATTATTGATAGATGTACTTTATAAACAGAAATACATTAATGACAGACGTACATTAAATACATACGTACATTAATGATAGACTTACATCAAAGAAAAACGTACATCAAAGACAGATGCACAATAAAGACAGATGTATACAAAAATAGACTTACATCAAAGACAGACGAACATTAAAGACACATGTACATCAAAGACGGACTGATATTAAAGACAGATTTGCATTAAAGACAGACTTCTTTTAATGACAGTTTCACATTAATCATAGACTTACATCAAAGACAGACTTACATTAAAGACAGACAAACATTAATGACAGACGTTTATTAAAGACTGACTTACATCAAAGACAGACTTATATTAATGACAGATATACAAGAAAGAGAAATTTACATTAATGACAAATGTAGATTAAAAACAGGCATACACCAAAGAGAGACGTACATTAATGACAGACGTTCATTAAAAACAGATTTAAATCAAAGAAAGACGCACATCAAAGACAGATGCACAATAAAGACAGACGTAAAAAAAATGATAGACGTACATCAAAGACAGACGAACATTATATACAGACGTACATTAATGAATGATGTACATTAAAGACAGACGAAGATTAATGACAGATGTTTATTAAAGAGAGACGGACATTACTGACAGACTTACATTAATGATACATGTACTTTAAAGACAGAAATACATTAAAGACAGACGTACATCAATTGTAGATTTACATCAAAGACAGATGTACATAAAGTACAGACGAACATCAAAGACAGACGTGTCATGGTTGCTGCTCTGCTGGGCCTCCAGCTCCTCATCACGCTCATCTGCTCCACCTTTGGCAGTCCTGATTACTCACTCTTTTCACCTGCTCCCCTCCCTACTTAAGCTCACTCCAGTCCTTGCTTCCCTGCCAGATGGTCAGCATTGTTTTCCCTTGTTGATGTCCAGCGTTTACTCTCGTTTCCAGATTCCTGTGTTTGACTCAGTTACGGCCCTTCAACTTCTCTTACCTCATTGCCAGTCAGACTGCTCCTGCCTTGTGCTCTCCTGGATTTTGACCTGTTTTGGAATGACCACGGATATTCGCCTGCCCCAGCTAAGTAGTCTGCCTCTTATCCCTGTTTATGACTCTTGGCTTCTTAATTCTCTGCTCATTTGGATTGTGGATCCTCCTGATTGTTTCTAGAGTCCTTTCAGGATATTGTACCCTGCATTACCTGAGGAAGTCAGCACCACTTCCTACTGGACCAAACCCTGCTCATCTCCTTCATTACCCGGTCTCAATAAATTACATTTTGAAGAATCTATCACTGTGTATGTGGCCGAATTTCCGGGTCGTCAGGGAGACACAGACGTATATAAAAAATAGACTTACATCAAAGACACATGAACATCAAAGACACATGTACATCAAAGACAAACTGACATTAAAGACAGATTTGCATTAAAGACAGAATTCATTTAATGACAGCTTCACATTAATCATAGACTTACATTGAAGACAGACGTAATTTAAAGACAGAAGTACATTAAAGACAGATGTAATTCAATCACAGATTTACATCAACGACAGACGTACATAAAATACAGACGAACATCAAAGACACATGTACATTAAGACAAACTGACATTAAAGACAGATTTGTATTAAAGACAGACGTCTTCTAATGACACATTTACATCAATGATAGGCGTACATCAAAAAATACTTCCATCAAACACAGACGTCAATCAAAAACAGATTTACATGAAAGATAGATGTAGATCAAGGAATGAGGTACATAAAAACAGACTTACATCAAAGACAGATGGACATTAATGACAGACTTACATTAAAGACAGACGTACATCAATCACAGATTCAAGTAGGGAGAAGGAGGGTGAAGCAGGGTGAGTCAGGATAAAGCAGGGTGAAGTTGGATGAAGGAGGCTCAAGTAGGGTGAAGCAGGGTGAAGTAGAGTGAAAAGGGATAAGGCAGGGTAAAGCAAGATGAAGCAGGGTGAAACAGGATGAAGCAGGGTGAAGCAGGATAAAGCAGGAAGAAGTAGGGTGAAGCAGGGTGAAGCAGGATAAGGCACGGAGAAATAGGATGAAGCACTATGAAGCAGGGTTAACTACGGTGAAGCAGAGTAAAGCAGGATAAGGCAGGGTGAAGCAGTATGATGTAGGGTGAAGCAGGGCTAAGTAGGGTGAAGCAGAGTGAAGCAGGATAAGGCAGGGTGAAGCAGGATGAAGCACGATAAAGCAGGAAGAAGTTGGGTGAAGCAGGGTGTAGCAGGATAAGGCACGGAGAAATAGGATGGAGGACTGTGAAGCAGGGTTAACTACGGTGAAGCAGAGTATAGCAGGATAAGGCAGGGTGAAGCAGGGCTAAGTAGGGTGAAGCAGAGTGAAGCAGGATAAGGCAGGGTGAAGCAGGATGAAGCAGGTTTAAATAGGGTGAAGCAGGTTCAAGTAGGGTGAAGCAGGGTGATGCAGGATAAGGCAGGGTGAAGCAATATGAAATAGGGCGAAGAAGGACTAAGTGGGGTGAAGCAGAGTGAAACAGGATAAGGCAGGGTGAAGCAGGATAAATTAGGGTGAAGCACATTCAAGTAGGGTGAAGCAGGATGAAGTTGGGTGAAGCAGGGTGAGGCAGGATGAAGCAGGTTCAAGTAGGGTGAAGCAGGGTGAAACAGGATAAAGTAGGGTGAAATAGGATGAAGCAGGTTCAATTAGGGTGAAGCAGAGTGAAGCAGGATAATGCAGGGTCAAGCAGGGTGAAGTAGGGTGAAGCAGATTGAAGCAGGGTGACACAGGTTCAAGTAGGGTGAAGCATGATGAAGCAGGGTGAAACAGGATGTAGCAGGGTGAAACAGGGTGAAGCGTGTTGATGCAGGGTGAAGTAGGGTGAAGCAGGGTGAGGCAGGACAAAACAGGGTGAAGCTGGAACAAGTAGGGTGACGCAGGGTAATGGCGGGTGAAGCAGGATGAAGTAGTTTCAAATAGGGTGATGCAGGAACAAGCAGGGTGAAGAACGGTGAAGCAGGATAAAGTAGGGTGAAGCTGGACTAATCAGGGTGAAGCAGGGTGATGCAGGATGAAGTAGGGTGAAGCAGGGTGAAGCAGGGCGAAGTGGGGTGAAGCAGATTGAAAAAGGGTGAAGCAGATTGAAGTAGGGTGAAGCAGAGTGACACAGTTTCAAGTAGGGTGAAGCATGATGAAGCACAGTAAAACAGGATGTAGCAGGGTGAAGCGTGTTGATGCAGGATGAAGTAGGGTGTAGCAGGGTGAAGCTTGAACAAGAAGGATGAAGTAGGGTGATGCAGGTAAGGGAGGGTGAAGCAGGATGAAGTAGGTTCAAGTAGGGTGATGCCGGAACAAGCAGGGTGAAGAACGGTGAAGCAGGATAAAGGAGGGTGAAGCAGGATAAAACAGGATGAAGTAGGGTGAATCAGGGTGAAGCAGGCCCAAGTAGGGTGAAGCAGGGTGAAATAGGACCAAGAAGAGTGACATATGATGAAGCACGTTCAAGTAGGGTGAAGCAGGATAAAGCAGGGTTAAACAGGATGAAGCAGGTTTAAGTAGGGTGAAAAAGGATGAAGCAGGGTGAAACATGATGAAGCAGGGTGAAGCAGGATAAAGCAGGAATAAGTAGGGTGAAGCAGGGTGGTGCAGGGCGAGTCAGGATAAAGCAGGGTGAAGTTGGATGAAGCAGGTTCAGGTAGGGTGAAACAGGGTGAAGCAGGTTGAAGCCGTATAAAGAAGGGTGAAGCAGGAAAGAGCAGGGTGAAGAACTGTGAAGCAGGATGAAGCAGGTTGAAGTAGGATGAAGCAGGTTCAAGTGGGGTGAAGCAGGGTGAAGCAGGGTAAGGCAGGGTGAAGCAGGATGAAGTAGGGTAAAGCAGGGTGAAGCAGGGTGAGGCAGGGTGAAGTAGAGTGAAGCAGGGGGAAACAGGTTGAAGCAGCATGAAGTAGGGTGAAGCAGGGTGAAGCAGAGCAAGTCAGGATAAAGCAGGGTGAAGTAGGATGAAGCAGGTTCAAGTGGGGTGAAGCAGGGTGAAGCAGGATAAGGCAGGGTGAAGCAGGATGAAGTAGGGTAAAGCAGGGTGAAGCAGGGTGAAGCAGGTTAAAGTAGGGAGAAGCATGATGAAGCAGGGTGAAACAGGATGAAGTAGGGTGAAGCAGCATAAGGAAGGGAGAAATAGGATGAAGCAGGGTGAAGCAGGGTTAAGTAGGGTGAAGCAGGGTGAAACAGGATAAAGCAGAATGAAATAGGAGGAAGCAAGTTCAGTTAGGGTGATGCAGGGTGAAGCATAGTTAAGCAGGATCAGGCGGGGTGAAGCAGGGTGAAGCAGGACCAAGCAGATTCAGATAGGATGAAGCAGGTTGAAGTAGGGTGAAGCAGGGTGATGCAGGTTCAAACAGGGAGAAGCATGATGAAGCAGGGTGGAACAGGATGAAGTAGTGTGAAGCAGGATAAGGAAGGGAGAAATAGGATGAAGCAGGGTGAAGCACGGTTAAGTAGGGTGAAGCAGGATGAAGCAGGTCCAGGTAGGGTGAAGCAGGAAAAAGCAGGATGAAGTAGGGTGAAGCAGGACCAAGCAGAGTGAAATAGGAAGAAGTAGGGTGAAGCAGTGAGAAGCAGGTTCCAGTAGGGTGAAGCATAATGAAGCAGAGTGTGTCAGGATAAAGCAGGGTAAAGCAGGGAAAAAGCAGGGTGAAGTAGGGTGAATCAGGGTGAAGCAGAGTGAAGAAAGATAAGGCAGGGAGAAACAGGATGAAGCAGGGTGAAGCAAGATGAAGCGGGATGAAGTAGGGTGAAGCAGGATAAAGTAGGGTGAAGCAGGGTGAAGCAGGACCAAGTAGGGTGAAACAGCACTAATCAAGGTGAAGCAGGGTGAAGCAGGGTGAAGCAGGATGAGGTAGGTTGAAGCAGGGTGAAGCAGGGTGATGTAGGACCAAGCAGAGTGAAATAGGATGGAGCAGGTTCAATTAGAGTGAAGCAGGGTGAAGCAGGATTAAGTAGGGTATCCGACTTTCACTCAGCAGACCAGGGTTCAAATCGCGGCTGGGACAATTACCAACACCTAGAAGCAGGGAAGTAGATGTAAAGTCATTGACATATATATATATATATATATATATACATATATATATATATATATATACATATACACGCTAATTACATGCTAAACACATGCTAATTATATGCTAATTACATACTAAATACATGCTAATTAAATGCTAATTACATAGACATATGGTAATTATATGCTAAATAAATGCTTATTGCACGCTAAACACATGCTAATTATATGCTAATTACATGCTAATTATATGCTAATTACATGCTAATTATATGCTTAATACATGCTTATTACATGCTAAACACATGCTAATTATATGCTAATTACATGCTAATATGCTAATTGTATGCGAATTACATGCTAAATATATGGTATTTACATGGTAATATGCTAATTATATGCTAATTACATGTTAATATGCTAATTATATTCTAATTACATCTTATATGCTAATTAAATGCTAAATACAGGCTAAATACATGCTAATTATACGTTAATCATATTCTTAATACATGGTAATATGGTAACTGCATTGTAAATTCATGGTATTTACATGCTAATACATGCTAATTATATGCTAATTACATGCTAAATTCATGGTAATATGCTAATTACATGCTAATTACATGGTAATATGCTAATTATATGCTAATTTCATGCTAAATACATGGCAATTACTTGGTAATATACAAATTATATGCTAATTACATGCTAATTACATCATAATATGCTAATTATATGCTAAATACATGCGTAAAACATGGTAATTATATGCTAAATACATGCTAATTATATGCTAATTACATGCTAATATGCTAATTGTATGCGAATTACATGCTAAATACATGATATTTACATGGTAATATGCTAATTATATGCTAATTACATGGTAATATGCTAATTATATGCTAATTACATCTAATATGCTAATTAAATGCTAAATATAGGCTAAATACATGCTAATTATATGCTAAATACATGATAATATGGTAATTGCATTGTAAATACGTGCTAATTACATGCTAATTACATGCTAATTACATGATATTTACATGTAATATGCTAATTATATGCTAAGTACATGCTAATTACACGATAACATGCTAATTATATGCTAATGACATGCTAATTTCATGGTTTTTACATGGTAATATGCTAATTATATGCTAATTACATGCTAATTACATGGTTTTTACATGCTAATATGCTAAATACATGCTAATGACATGCCAAATACATACTAATTACATGCTAATATATTGATTTTATGCTAATCATATGCTAATTACATGCAAATATGCTAATTAGATTCTAATTACATGCTAAAAACATTCTAAATACATGGTATTTACATGGTAATATGCTAATTGTATGCTAATTATATACTAATTATATGCTAATATGCTAATGATGACCTAGAAGTCAGTTCTAGAGAGTTCCTCAGTGCTATTAAGGATGTCATGTCATCCTATTCCATCAGAGGGAGACACACACATAACAAAAGATGCCACTTGCCATGGTTAAATAAAAAATCCAAAGATCTTATGAAATCTAGAGATAAGGTATTGAAACAGTACCTGAAAACAGGTCTAACCATAGATCAACAAAGATTTACACCTATGAGAAATAAAGTAACGCAGACCCTTAGACAAGCCAAAGCTACCTTTTTCATGGTGGTTATAGAGAATGCTAAAGGGAATGGTAAATTAATATGGCAAAATCTACATAAACTAATTGGTAAGCAGTCAAAAAACAACACCAATAAGGAAATGGAGCTGCAAATAAATAACTCCATAATTAGCGACCCCTTTACTTTTGCGCTAAATCTGAACAACTTCTTCATAAACTCTGTGCTGGAGGTCACGCAGCACCTTAGACCATCGGCCAGTATCGACAACATCATTGATTCTGACCAGCAAGTCTTTAGAATCACTGATATATCAGACTAGGAAGTAGCTAAAATCATTACATTGGCATGAAAAAAATCAAAAGCACTTGATGCTTTTGGATTTAATACATGTATTTTGAAAGAGCACAAAGACTCATTAGTATGTCCAATTACTCATTTATTATATAGGTCTTTCAGGGGTTCAGTTGTCCCAGCAGTGTGGAAGATACCTGCAATAACACCAGCTTTCAAAGCAGGCTCCAAAAATGACATAACTAACTATCGGCCAATAAGTATCCTGCCCATCATATCCAAAATATCTGAGAAGTGGGTGGTTAAACTCTTAACAGAACACCTAGAGAACACACACCCCTTACTTCACCCGTTACAATTTAGTTTCCGGCGTCACCACTCCACGGATACTGCAATGTGCATGCTAATTGAGAACATAAAAAACTTACTTGATAAAAATCTCTGTGTTGGAGCCGTCTTCCTAGATATGAAGAAAGCCTTCGATACCGTAAACCATCAAATTCTGTTGTCAAGGCTGATTCAATTTAATATCTCTGATCAAGCACTGGCATGGGTTTCGTCATATTTAACACATAGAAAACAGTATGTAGTAGTGAGTGGTGTCAAATCCCCCTGTTTGGACTGTAATGTCGGGGTCCCGCAGGGGTCAATTCTTGGACCTGTTCTGTTCTCTCTTTTTATCAATAACTTACCGAACGCATGTTCAAATGTATTTTCTCAGATGTATGCGGACAATGCTATAATTTATACTCAGGCACAAAATGTCCAGCAAGCCGCTAATACCCCAACAGCTGCATTGTCCTCTATGCACAAATGGATTACGACTCTTGCCTCTCCCTAAATACCAAGAAGACTATTTGTATGTACTTCTCAAAACGTAACTTACAGATACTTCAATCTATGGTTTAGAACTTGATTTGGTTATGGAATTTAAATACCTTGGAGTAATTTTAGATCCTACATTAACATTTAAAAGTCATGTAGAAAAAGTAGCACAAGTAATCAAATTTAATATCCAAAATTTTCGACATATCAGAAATAACTTAAACTTAAAGGCAGCCAAGATGTTTTTTTTTTTCTATGATCATCTCTCACATGGATTATTGTATAACCAGTTGGTCACTTGCCTGTCCTACAACTCTTAAAACCGTGGAAACTCTTTATAAAAGATCACTGAAAATACTTGATAAAATACCGCAATCTCACCATTACTGCAACATTTTAAGAAAACTCAAGTTACTGAATTTTCTGATATATTTAAAAAACCCTTGTCTGATTTATAAGGTGCTACACTCTCTAGCACCCCCTCCACTGGGAGATTTCATTAATCATTGCATTAGTGTACAGAGGACAACGAGGGCCACCACTAGAGGAGATGTGATTATCCCACACAGACGTACCTCTTTTGGTCAGGGTGTGTTATCTGTCCAAGGTGGAAAGCTATGGAATAATCTACCACAAACATTAAGAGAATGTCCTACATATAACTCATTTAAAGCCCAATTAAAAAGTTGGCTTCGGTCGAATCAGGAGTGTACTCACATGTAACATACACTGTAACGTACAATAAGCAAAACTCTGAAGGGCTCTGTAAGTATGTAGTGATACTGAGCTTTGATAAGTATGAGTGCTTGTAATTGTGTATGTGTAAGTATTGTGCAGGTGTAAGTATGTAGTGATATTGAATTTGGTTAAGTATGAGTGTTGGTAATTGTGCATGTGAATGGACTGTTTTAGATATAAGAACGTGCATTTTTATATTGGTTTGTAAATACAAATTGTTTCTATATTGTATTATATTGTTCTCCCATTCCCCCCAAAACATGCTAATATGCTAATGCTATGCTAATAATATGCTAATGCTATACTAATTACATGTTAATGCTATAGTAATAATATGCTAATATGCTACTGCTATGCTAATAACATGCTAATGCTATGCTAAAAACATGCTTATATGCCAATGCTATGCTAATTACATGCTAATGCTACAGTAATAACATGCTAATATGCTAATGCTATGCTAATTACATGCTAATGCTATGCTAATAACATGCTAATATGATAATGATATGCTAATTACATGCTAATGCTATGCTAATAACATGCTAATATGATAATGCTATGCTAATATAATGCTAATGCTTTGATAATAACATGCTAATATGCTAATGCTATGCTAAAAACATGCTAGAATGCTAATGCTATGCTAATAACATGCTAACATGCTAATGCTATGCTAACATGCTATGCTAACATGCTAACATGCTAATGCTATGCTAATGCTATGCTAACATGCTAATGCTAACATGCTAATGCTAACATGCTAATGCTATGCTAATGCTATGCTAACATGCTAATTCTAACATGCTAATGCTAATATGCAAACATGCTAATGCTTTGCTAATGCTATGCTAACATGCTAATGCTAACATGCTAATGCTAACATGCTAATGCTATACTAATGCTATGCTAACATGCTAATGCTAACATGCTAATGCTATGCTAATGCTATACTAACATGCTAATGATAACATGCTAACATGCTAATGCTATGCTCACATGCTAATGCTAACATGCTAATGCTATGCTAACATTCTAATGCTAACATGCTAACATGCTAATACTATGCTAATGCTATGGTAATGCTATGCTAATGCTATGCTAACATGCTAATGCTAACATGCTAACATGCTAATGCTATACTAATGCTATGCTAACATGCTAACATGCTAATGCTATGCTAATTCTATGCTAACATGCTAATGCTAACATGCTGACATGCTAATGCTATGCTAATGCTATGTTAACATGCTAATGTTAACATGCTAATGCTAACATGCTAATGCTATGCTAACATGCTAATGCTGAAATGCCAACATGCTAATGCTATGATAACATGCTAATGCTAACATGCTAATATGCTAATGCTATGCTAATGCTATGCTCACATGCTAATGCTAACATACTGGCATGCTAATGCTATGCTAATGCTATGTTAACATGCTAATGCTAACATGCTGACATGCTAATGCTATGCTAATGCTATGTTAACATGCTAATGCTAACATGCTAATGCTAACATGCTAATATGCTAATGCTATGCTAATGCTATGCTAACATGCTAATGCTAACATGCTGGCATGCTAATGCTATGCTAATGCTATGTTAACATGCTAATGCTAACATGCTGACATGCTAATGCTATGCTAATGCTATGTTAACATGCTAATGCTAACATGCTAATGCTAACATGCTAATGCTATGCTAACATGCTAATGCTAACATGCTAATATGCTAATGCTATGCTAATGCTATGCTCACATGCTAATGCTAACATGCTAATGCTATGCTAATTCTATGCTAACATGCTAATGCTAACATGCTAATATGCTAATGCTATGCTAATGCTATGCTCACATGCTAATGCTGACATGCTAATGCTATGCTAATGCTATGTTAACATGCTAATGTTAACATGCTAATGCTAACATGCTAATGCTATGCTAACATGCTAATGCTGAAATGCCAACATGCTAATGCTATGATAACATGCTAATGCTAACATGCTATGCTAACATGCTAATTTTATCCTAATGCTATGCTAACATGCTGATGCTAACATGCTATCATGCTAAGGCTATGCTAAGTCTATGCTAACATGCAAAGGCTTCATTAAAGTCAAGAAATTAAATAAAGCTTGCATAATAGATAGATCAAAGACTTCATTAAAGTCAAGACTTGACACGACATCACCATAATAAATAGATCAAAGGCATTATTGAAGTTAAGAAATGACATAAAACCACCACAATAGATAGATTAAAGGCTTTATTAAAGTCAAGAAATGAAATAAATCCAGCATGATACATAGATCAAAGGGTTTATTAAAGTCAAATAAGGACATAACACCACCATAACAGATAGATCAAGGGCTTTTTTAAAGTCAATAAACTGAATAAACCACCATAATAGATAGTTCAAAGGCTTTATTAAAGTCAAGAAAGGACATAAAACCACCATAACAGATAGATCAAAGGCTTTAATAAAGTTAAGAAATAACATAAAGCCACCACAATAGATAGATCAAAGGCTTTATTAAAGTAAAGAAACGAAACAGACACCATAACAGATAGATCAAAGGCTTTATTAAAGTCAAGAAATGAAATAAAGCTTGCATAATAAATAGATCAAAGGCTTTATTAAAGTCAAGATCTGACACAACATAACCATAACATATACATCAAAGGCAGTATTGAAGTTAAGAAATTACATAAAACCACCAAAATAGATAGATCAAAGGCTTTATTAAAGTCAAGAAATGAAATAAAGCTTGCATAATAAATAGATCAAAGGCTTTATTAAAGTCAAGATCTGACACAACATAACCATAACATATACATCAAAGGCAGTATTGAAGTTAAGAAATTACATAAAACCACCAAAATAGATAGATCAAAGGCTTTATTAAAGTCAAGAAATGAAATAAATCCAGCATAATAGATAGATCAAAGGCGTTATTAAAGTCAAGAAATGAAATAAATCCAGCATGATACATAGATCAAAGGGTTTATTAAAGTCAATAAACTGATCAAACCACCATAATAGATAGATCAAAGACTTTATTAAAGTCAAGAAATGACAAGAAATACCATAATACATAGATCAACGGCTTAATTAAAATCAAGAAACGAAATAAAGCCACCATAATAGATAGATCAAAGGCATTATTAAAGTTAAGAAATGACATAAAACCACCATAATAGATAGGTCAAAGGCTTTGTTAATGTCAAGAAATGACATAATACCAGCATAATAGATAGATCAAAGGCTTTATTAAAGTCAAGAAAGGACATAACACCACCATAACAGATTTATCCAAGGCTTTCTTGAAGTCAATAAACTGAATAAACCACCATAATAGATAGATCAAAGGCTTTATTAAAGTCAAAAAACGAAATAAAGCCACCATAATAAATAGATCTGTGACGGAGACCGGTGGTTCCATCACCACCACAAGTCTTGCAAATATTATTGGAATGATTAGTAGATAGGACCACACAGTTTAATTAATTGTTTTATTGAATGTTAAAACAGGGGAAAGTGTTTATTTGTTTGCAGAGGGGGACTGGCCATCCTGCCTGTGGGAAAAAGAACTTAAATTAGTATTTTAACATTTAACAACATTTTGATACTCCTTTTTACTTTGATCTATGTCTAATTGTGTAAATCTGTAGGCTCAAGAAGGAAGTGGCAATACTCACCTCTTGTCTTCATTGCAGGGCAGGAGAGGTAAAAGAGGGAAGCAGGCCTAATTTCCTGTTTAAGAGTTTTTGGAACAAACCATGTCAATGAAGAGGGGTGGGAAGTAGTTTACATAAAGTAAATGTGTATTTGAAGCATGCTGTAAAACCATTAAGTGGATTATGTTTAAGTATGTACATATGTAAATATTGATTCATGATGTTTGCTTTACAGGTCTATATATAGTCTAGTCCCACTTCAACAGGTGGTTCCGGCTAATTACCTGCAGCAGGAGGGTATAAAAGCCCTTAGTTGCTCTTTAGAAGGTTGTTGACGGTTGTGGTTTACACATGTAATAAATTTTGCCAATCCCATGTTTCAATGGACCCAAGTCTCACGCCTTTTTTTAAAAGAATTGTTGGGATCGTCGCCCAAATTGACAAGATCAAAGGCTTTATTAAAGTCAAGAAACGAAACAGACAGCATAACACATAGATCAAAGGCTTTATAAAAGTCAAGAAACGAAATAAAGCCACCATAATAAACAGATAAAAGGCATTGTTAAAGTCAAGAAACGAAATAAAGCCAGCATAATAGATAGATCAACGGCTTTATTAAAGTCAATAAATGAAACAGAGACACCATAATAGATAGATTAAAGGCTTTATTAAAGTCAAGAAATGAAACAGACAGCATAACACATAGATCAAAGGCTTTATAAAAGTCAAGAAACGAAATAAAGACACCATAATAAACAGATCAAAGGCATTGTTAAAGTCAAGAAACGAAATAAAGCCAGCATAATACATAGATCAAAGGTTTTATTAAAGTCAATAAATGAAACAGAGCCACCATAATAGATAGATCAAAGGCTTTGTTAATGTCAAGAAATGACATAAAACCACCACAATAGATAGGTCAAAGGCTTTATTTAAGTCAAATAAGGACATAACACCACCATAACAGATAGATCAAGGGCTTTTTTAAAGTCAATAAACTGAATAAACCACCATAATAGATAGTTCAAAGGCTTTATTAAAGTCAAGAAAGGACGTAACACCACCATAACAGATAGATCAAAGGCTTTATTAAAGTTAAGAAATAACATAAAACCACAATAGATAGATCAAAGGCTTTATTAAAGTAAAGAAACGAAACAGACACCATAACAGATAGATCAAAGGCTTTATTAAAGTCAAGAAATGAAATAAAGCTTGCATAATAAATAGATCAAAGGCTTTATTAAAGTCAAGATCTGACACAACATAACCATAACATATACATCAAAGGCAGTATTGAAGTTAAGAAATTACATAAAACCACCAAATAGATAGATCAAAGGCTTTATTAAAGTCAAGAAATGAAATAAAACCAGCATAACAGATAGATCAAAGGCGTTATTAAAGTCAAGAAATGACATGAAACTACCATAATACATAGATCAATGGCTTCATTTAAGTGAAGAAATGAAATAAAGCCACCATAATATATAGAACAAATGCATTATTAAAGTCAAGAAAGGACATAACACCACCATAACAGATAGATCAACGGCTTTATTAAAGTTAAGAAATAACATAAAACCACCACAATAGATAGATCAAAGGCTTCATTAAAGTAAAGAAACGAAACAGACACCATAACAGATAGATCAATGGCTTTATAAAAGTTAAGAAACGAAATAAAGCCCCATAATAAATATATTAAAGGCATTATTAAAGTCAAGAAACGAAATAAAGTCAGCATAATAGATAGATCAAAGGCTTTATTATTGTCAAGAAATGACATAAAACCACCATAGTAGATAGATCAAAGGCTTTATTAAAGTCAAGAAATGAAATAAAGCTTGCATAATAAATAGATCAAAGGCTTTATTAAAGTCAAGATATGACACAACATAGCCATAACATATAGATCAAAGGCAGTATTGAAGTTAAGAAATGACATAAAACCACCAAAATAGATAGATCAAAGGCATTATTAAAGTCAAGAAATGACATGCAACTACCATAATACATAGATCAACGGCTTCATTTAAGTCAAGAAACGAAATAAAGCCACCATAATAGATAGATCAAATGCATTATTAAAGTTAAGAAATGACATAAAACCACCATAATAGATAGATCAAAGACTTTATTAAAGTCAAGAAATGACATAAAACTACCATAATAGATAGATAAAAGGCTTTATTAAAGTCAAGAAACAAAATAGAGGGTGTGTATTAGGCAAGTTGTATTTTTGGGGATTAATTTTATTATGGAACAACTAATATGTTCGCAATGAACACAAAAGACTCATAAATATCAAAGCTGAATATTTTTGGAAGTTGGAGTGGGGCTTTTTTAGTTTTAGTATCTTAGGGGGATATCTGTGTGTGCAGGTGACTATTACTGTGCATTATTAGCAGGCAACTTAACAAAAATCAAATATATACCCATTTCACTTATTTATTTTCACCAGGGAAACCAATATAACAACTCAAATTTTACAAATATACATTTTTGGCATTCAAAAACAAAACAAAAACAAATCAGTGACCAATATAACCACCTTTCTTTGCGAGGACACTCAAAAGCCTGCCATCCATAGATTCTGTCAGTGTCTTGATCTGTTCACAATCAACATTGCGTGCAGCAGCAACCACAACCTCCCAGACACTGTTCAGAAAGGTGTACTGTTTTCCCTCCCTGTAGCTCTCACATTTGATGAGGGACCACAGGTTAAGATCAGATGAACAAGGAGGCCATGTCATTATTTTTTCTTCTTTTAGACCTTTTCTGGCCAGCCACGCAGTGGAGTAATTGGGTGCGTGTGATGGAGCATTGTCCTGCATGAAAATCATGTTTTTCTTGAACGATGCTGACTCCTTCCTGTACCACTGCTTGAAGGTGTCTTCCAGAAACTGGCAGTAGGACTGGGAGTTGAGCTTGACTCCATCCTCAACCCGAAAAGGTCCCACAAGCTCATCTTTGAGGATACCAGCCCATACCAGCATCCCACCTCCACCTTGCTGGCGTCTGAGTTGGAGTGGAGCTCTCTGCCCTGTACTGATCCAGCCACGGGCCCATCCATCTGGCCCATCAAGACTCACTCTCATTTCATCAGTCCATAAAACCTTAGAAAAATCAGTCCTATGATATTTCTTGGCCCAGCCTTGACATTTTATCTTGCGTGTCTTGTTCAGTGGTGGTCGTTTTTCAGCCTTTCTTACCTTGGCCATGTCCCTGAGTATTGCACACCTTGTGCTTCTTGGCACTCCAGTGATGTTGCAGCTCTGAAATATGGCAAAACTGGTGGCCAATGGCATCTTGACGCTGCCAAGATGCCATTGGCCACCATCTTGGCAGCGTCACGCTTGATTTTCCTCAGTTCATGGGCAGTTATTTTGCGCCTTGTTTTTTCAACACGCTTCTTGCGACCCCGTTGACTATTTTGAATGAAACGCTAGACTGTTCGATGATCACGCCTCAAAAGCTTGGCAGTTTTAAGAGTACTGCATCCCTCTGCAAGACATCTCACTATTTTTAAAGTCAAGAAAGGACATAACACCACAGTAACAGGTAGATCAAAGGCTTTATTAAAGTCAATAAACTGAATAAACCACCACAATAGATAGAACAAAGGCTTTATTAAGGTCAAAAAACGAATTAAAGCCACCATAATAAATAGATCAAAGGCTCTTTTAAAGTCAATAAATGAAACAGACACCATAACAGATAGATCAAAGGCTTTATGAAAGTGATGAAATGAAATAAAGCCACCATAATAAACAGATCAAAGGCATTGTTAAAGTCAAGAAAGGACATAACGCCACCGTAATATATGGATTAAAGTTTTTATTAAAGTCAAGAAATTAAATAAAGCTTGCATAATAGATAGATCAAAGGCTTTATTAAAGTGAAGATATGATGCAAAATCACCATAACAGATATTTCAACAGCTTTATAAAAGTGAAGAAACTATACAGACACCATAATAGATAGATCAAAGTCTTTATTAAAGTCAAGAAAGCACATAACACCAGCATCACAGATAGATCAAAGGCTTTATTAAAGTCAGTAAACAGAATAAATCACCATAATAGATAGATCAAAGGCTTTATTAAAGTCAAGAAAGGACATAACACCAACATAACAGATAGATCAAAGGCTTTGTTAAAGTCAATAAACTGAATAAACCACAATAGATAGATCAAAGGCTTTATTAAAATAAAAAATTAAATAAAGCCACCATAATAAATAGATCAAAGGCTCTTTTAAAGTCAATAAATGAAACAGACACCACAACAGATAGATCAAAGGCTTTATAAAAGTCATGACATGAAATAAAGCCACCATAATAAATAGATCAAAGGCATTATTAAAGTCAAGAAACGTAATAGAGCCAGGATAATAGATAGATCAAAGGCTTTATTAAAATCAAGACACGACATAACACTAACATAATATATAGATCAAAGGCTTAATTAAAGTCAAAGAAGGACATAACACCTTATATCTAGAAAATAACGACTTGCCAGAAACTTCAGCAAGTGTTCTTTGGGAAGCAGGAAAAGCAGTAATGAGAGGGAAAATAATTTCCTTTTCTGCTCATAAGAAAAAGAAGGAAACTTTGAGAATTTCAGAGTTTGAACTCAGAATTAAATCCTTAGAGGACGCTTACCATGTCTCCCCAGAAGAACACACACTAAATGCTATAAGGAGAGCTAAACTTGAACTTAATGAAATAATAGATAAAAAGACGCAATTCTTGGTGCAAAGACTTCGATTGGAGAATTTTGAGCATGGCAACAAGTCTGGAAGGTTCCTGGCTAATCAGTTAAAAACAAATAAGGAGAAAACAACCATCTCCTCTGTCAGAGATCCAGAAGGAAACATCAGCCATGACCCTGACAAGATAAATAACACTTTCAAAGAATTCTATAAAACATTATATACATCACAACTAACTACAACAGATGACAATATTGATAAATTTCTTAGTAACATCAATCTTCCACAATTAAAACAGGAAAATAAAATGGTCTTGGATTCCCCCTTTTCAGTCGGCGAACTCCAAGAAGCTCTCCAGCATATGCCCAACAATAAAGCTCCAGGTCCAGATGGTTACCCAGCAGAATTCTACAAAGAATTCTGGACCATGCTGGCACCCACTTTCTACAATATGATATTAGAAATAAAGGAAAAACAAAAATTACCTTCAAATTTGAACCTAGCCAATATTACTCTACTATAAAGACCCGACACTTCCATCCAGTTACGGTCCAATTTCATTAATAAATGTAGATCTCAAAATAATTAGCAAAGCTTTGGCCAGAAGAATAGAAAAAATAACCCCTCTAATAATACATCCTGACCAAACAGGCTTTATTAAAGGTAGACATTCCTCTAACATACGTAGATTAATTAACATCATAGATTATTCTACTCTACATAACCTGGAATCCACAGTCATTTCTTTAGACACAGAAAAAACATTTGACTGAGTAAACTGGAAATTTTTATTTGAAACGTTAAACAAATTTGGGTTTGGGTCATCTTTCATAGATTGGATAAAAAATATTATATAACAACCCAAATGCATGTGTGAAGACCAATGATCAAACCTCTCCAAGCTTCTGTTTGCAGAGAGGAACCAGACAGGGCTGCCCGCTTTCTCCATCACACTTTACTATTTTTATTGAACCCCTAGCTGCTGCCATGAGACAAAATAAAGAGATTAAAGGAATCCATGCTAAAAATATAGAACACAAGATAAGTCTTTATGCTGATGACGTATTACTTTTCCTCCAGAACTCACCGACATCTCTCCCCCAGACAATCACACTTATTAACACATTCTCATCAATATCTGACTACTCTATTAACTGGTCTAAGACTCTTATTATGCCCATCAACTGTGACCTACAAAACATACCCAATACTACAATACAGTCTGGAAACATTAGATATCTGGGAATAAACATTTCCTCCAGGTTATCAGAACTAACAAAGCTAAATTATGTCCAGCTACTTAAAGCAATAGAGGATGATCTCTCACGGTGGAGGCGCTTACCCATATCACTCATGGGGAGGGTTGCCACAGTTAAAATGATGGTTCTATCTAAAGTAAACTACCTGTTTTCAATGATACCCACTAAACCATCCTCCAGTTGGTTTAAGTCACTGGACTCACATATATAAAAATTTTTATGGAAAAATAAGCGATCACGTATCAGTCTAAAAACTTTACAAGAGACTAAAGACAGAGGCGGATTGGAGCTACCCAACTTTAATCATGTTTTCTTAGCTAACAAGCTGCAGTATATCTCCAAATGGCCTAAACCTAGCAGTCTGGATGAAACATGGTTAGATGTAGAGCAAGCATTGTGTGAGGATCTGTTTATCTCTGACCTGACATTCATCAGCTCAACCATCAAAACACATTAAGTGTTTTAAAAGCATCAATATCAGTTCCTCCTTAGTGGCTTGGTGGGATTTTCTAAAAATAACCAAATCCTCACTTTTTCCATGTAAGTTTACACCCCTCTGGAACAACCCTGACATCCTGCAAAACAAAAAGCTTATCAATTTTACTCAATGGAAACATAAAGGAATAAAACAGTTAGAACATATAATAGAAAATGGAAACTTCTTATCATTTAATATTCTCACTTCACAATATGGAATCAGTAGCAAAACATTTTTAGAATATCACCAGTTTAAATCTATTATATGTAAAAAATATACCATTAATCAATTAAACTTAGAGCTACCTATTAGGGTGGCAGAATTCATGAATCTCAATGCCCCAAAGCTATTATCAAAAACATACAGACTATTATCCAAACTAGAAGACTCAATCTGTCTTCCAACTTCAAAATGGGAGGGTGACTTGTCCAGTAACTTTAATAAAGATAAATGGTCACAAATATGTTTAAACACCTTTAAAATGACTAAAAATTCAAATATGCAACTAATACAATTCAAAATTCTGCATAGAACTCATTGTACAGGACAACGGATGTTCAGGATGGGTCTGTCACAATCAAACATCTGCACACACTGCAATGAAAACACACCAGACAACTATCTCCATGCCTTGTGGTCCTGCACACCTGTCCACAGGTTCTGGCTTCAGGTATGTGTGGACATGTCAACATGGTTTAAATGTAATATTCCTACAATTCCGCACTATGTCTACTAGGTGACTTGGGTGACATTAATATGACAAATAACTCTGCACACATGATACGCACAGCATTATGCATCGCAAAGAAAACTTTCATTGTGAACTGGAAAAACAAAAATAATCTGTGTATTCAGTAGTTTAGGAATCTCTTAGTTGACCACATCAGTAGTGAAACAATGTCTGCCTCCTCAAAGAACTATTTAGCTGAATCTCATTCCCTCTGGTCCCCTGTGCTTAGCTCCATCACTTAGTGTAGGTGGAGGACTGTGACCTCGTTGCTATGGGGGTTTGAGAAATGGCCGGGAGTGACTGGTAGTTGCGGGTTCTTTGTGGTTGCCCATGGTGCGGGACCGGGCTGCTCTGCGGTGGGGTTGGCCCTGGATCTGGCCTCCTCCCTCCAGGGTGGTGGGCTCCGTATGTGCCAGGGGTCTGGGCCTGCACGGATGTGCTGCCGTGGTGTATAAAGATTATGGTGGCTTTATTTCGTTTCTTTACTTTAATAAAGCCTTTTATCTACCTGTGATGGTGGTTTTATGTCATTTCTTAACTTTAATAATGCCTTTGATCTATCTATTATGGTGGCTTTATTTCATTTCTTGACTTTAATGAAGCCTTTGATCTATGTATTATGGTAGTTTAATATCAATTCTTGACATTGACAAAGCCTTTGATCTATCTATTATGGTGGTTTAATCAGTTTATTGACTTTAATAAAGCCTTTCATCTATCTATTGTGGTGGTGTTATGTAATTTCTTAACTTCAATAATGCCTTTGATGTATATATCTTATGGTGATGTTGTGTCATATCTTGACTTTAATAAAGCCTTTGATCTATCTATTTTGCTGGTTTTATGTAATTTTTTGACATTAACAAAGCCTTTGATCTATCTATTATGGTGGTTTTGTTTCAATTCTTGACTTTAAGAAAGCCTTTAATCTATCTGTTATGGTGGTGTTATGTCCTTCCTTGACTTTAATTTAGCCATTGATCTATCTATTATGCAAGCTTTTTTTTAATTCTTGACTTTAATAAAGACTTTGATCTATCTATTATGGTGTTTGTTTAGCTCTTTACTTTAATAAAGCCTTTGATCTATCTATTGTGGTGGTTTTATGTCATTTCTCAAATTTAATAAAGCCTTTGATCTATCTATCATGTTGGTTCATTTAGTTTATTGACTTTAATAAATCCGTTGAAATATCTGTTATGATGGTGTTATGTCCTTTCTTGACTTTAATAAAGCCTTTGAACTATCGATTGCTGTGGCTTTGTTTCATTTATTTACTTTAATAAAGCCTTTGATCTATCTGTTATGTTGGTGTTATGCCGTGTCTTCATTTCAATAAAGCCTTTGATCTATCTATTATGCTGGCTTTATTTCATTTATTGACTTTAATAATGCCTTTGATCTATCTGTTATGTTGGTGTCATGTTGTGTCCTGATTTTAATAAAGCCTTTGATCTATCTATTATGCAAGCTTTATTTCATTTCTTCACATTAAATAAGCCTATGATCTATCTATGATCGTGGTTATATGTTATTTCTTAACTTTAATAAAGCCTTTGATCTATCTGTTATAGTGGTGTTATGTCCTTTCTTGACGTCAATAAAGCCTTTGATCTATCTATTATGCAAGCTTTATTTTGTTTCTTGACTTTAATAGAGCCTTTGATCTATCTGTTATGGTGTCTGTTTTGTTTCTTGACTTTAATAAGGCCTTTGATCTATCTGTCATGGTGGTGTTATGTCCTTTCTTGATGTTAATAAAGCCTTTGATCGATCTATTATGTTGGTGTTATGTTGTGTCTTGACTTTAACAAAGCCTTTGATCTATCTATTATACTGGCTTTATTTCGTTTCTTGACTTTAATAATGCTTTTGATCTATTTATTATGGTGCCTTTTTTTTGTTTCTTTACTCTTATAAAGCCTTTGATATATCTATTATGGTGTCTGTTTCGTTTCCTGACTTTATTAAAGCCTTTGATCTATCTATTAGGTTGGTGTCATGTTGTGTCTTGACTTTAACAACGCATTTGATCCATCTATTGTGCTGGCTTTATTTTGTTTCTTGACTTTAATAATGCCTTTGATCTATTTATTATGGTGGCTTTATTACATTTCTTGACTTTTTAAAGCCTTTGATGTATCTATTATGGTGGTTTAAAAAGTTTATTCACTCTAATAAAGCCTTTGATCTATCTATTATACTGGCTTTATTTCGTTTCTTGACTTTAATAATGCTTTTGATCTATTTATTATGGTGCCTTTTTTTGTTTCTTTACTCTTATAAAGCCTTTGATATATCTATTATGGTGTCTGTTTCGTTTCCTGACTTTATTAAAGCCTTTGATCTATCTATTAGGTTGGTGTTATGTTGTGTCTTGACTTTAACAACGCATTTGGTACATCTATTGTGCTGGCTTTATTTTGTTTCTTGACTTTAATAATGCCTTTGATCTATTTATTATGGTGGCTTTATTACATTTCTTGACTTTTTAAAGCCTTTGATGTATCTATTATGGTGGTTTAAAAAGTTTATTCACTCTAATAAAGCCTTTTATCTATCTATTATGTTGGTGTCATGTTGTGTCCTGATTTTAATAAAGCCTTTGATGTATCCATTATGGTGTCTGTTTTGTTTCTTGACTTTAATAAAGCCTTTGATCTATCTATTATGTTGGTGTTATGTTGTGCCTTTACTTTAATAACGCCTTTGAGCTATCTATTATGCTGGCTTTATTTCGTTCCTTGACTTTAATAATGCCTTTGATCTATTTATTATGGTGGCTTTATTACGTTTCTTGACTCTCATAAAGCCTTTGATGTATCTGTTATGGTGTCTGTTTCGTTTTTTGACTTTAATAAAGCCTTTGATCTATCTATTATGGTGGTTTAAAAAGTTTATTGACGCTAATAAAGCCTTTGATCTGTCTATTATGCAAGCTTTATTTCATTTCTTGACTTTAATAAAGCCTTTGGTCTATTTATTATGGTGGTTTATTCAGTTTATTGTCTTTAAGAAAGCTTTTGATCTATATATTATGTTGGTGTTATGTTGTGTCTTGACTTTAACAAAGCCGTTGATCTATCTGTTATGGTATGTGTTTAATTTCTTGAGTTTAATAAAGCCTTTGATCTATCTATGATGGTGGTTTTATGTCATTTCTTAACTTTAAAAAAGCCTTTGATCTATCTGTTGTGGTTGTGTTATGTCCTTTCTTGACTTTAACATGGCCTTTGATCTATATATTATGGTGGTTTATGCAGTTCATTTACTTTTGTAAAGCCTTTGATCTACCTGTTATGGTGGCGTTACGTCCTTTCTTGACTTAAATAAATTCTTTGATCAAGCTATTATGTTGGTGTCATGTTGTGTCCTAATTTAAATGAAGCCTTTGATTTTTCTATTATGCAAGCTTTATTTCATTTCTTCATTTTAATAAAGGCTTTGATCTATCTATTATGGTGTCTGTTTTGTTTCTTAACTTTAATAAAGCCTTTGGTCTATTTATTATGGTATGGTTTTTTATTCAGTTTATTGAATTTAATTAAAGCTTTTGATCTATCTGTTATGGTGGTGTTATGTCCTTTTTGACGTTAATAAAGCCTTTGATCTACATATTATGTTGGTGTTATTTTTTGTCTTGACTTTAACAAAGCCTTTGATCTATCTGTTATGCTGGCTTTACTTCATTTCTTGACTATAATAATGCCTTCGATCTATTTATTATGGTGGCTTTATTTTGTTTCTTTACTTTTATAAAGTCTTTGATGTATCTGTTATGGTGTCTGTTTAATTTCTTGAGTTTAATAAAGCCTTTGATCTATCTATGATGGTGGTTTTATGTCATTTCTTAACTTTAAAAAAATCTTTGATCTATCTGTTATGGTTGTGTTATGTCCTTTCTTGACTTTAACATGGCCTTTGATCTATCTATTATGGTGGTTTATTCAGTTCATTGACTTTTATAAAGCCTTTGATCTACCTGTTATGGTGGCTTTACGTCCTTTCTTGACTTAAATAAATTCTTTGATCAATCTATTATGTTGGTGTCATGTTGTGTCCTGATTTTAATGAAGCCTTTGATTTCTCTATTATGCAAGCTTTATTTCATTTCTTCACTTTAATAAAGGCTTTGATCTATCTATTATGGTGTCTGTTTTGTTTCTTAACTTTAATAAAGCCTTTGGTATATTTATTAAGGTGGTTTATTCAGTTCATTGACTTTAACCAAGCCTTTGATATATCTTTTATGGTGGTGTTATGTCCTTTCTTAGATAGATAGATAGATAGATAGATAGATAGATAGATAGATAGATAGATAGATAGATAGATAGATAGATAGATAGATAGATAGATACTTTATTGATCCCGAGGGAAATTCAAGCATCGAGTAGGATATACATACATCAAAGGTTAGTAATTGACATTAGGGGTTAGTACTTAAGCATACCTAGACTAATTTAAAATTAAATAGAGGCAACGGTAGATAAAGAAGACCATTATTATGGTCTATGTACATATATACTGTACAGGTGATCAAGTATGTACATATGTTGACGGTGGTAGCCAAACAAGGTGCATGAGTGAAAAAGTGCAGGATGTGCAAAAACTGCTGAGACAGTGTTTACAGAATGGGATAAGAGCAAGTGTGCTTCCAAATGAGAAAAAGGCACATGTCCATAAAAACTATTCAGACTATGGTAGTGGTTGTGACCCCTGCGCCCTCAGCGAGATGTTGTACAGCCGGATGGCCCGGGGTACGAAAGAGTTTTTGAGTCTGTTGGTGGAGCAGGTCAGGGACAGTAGTCTGGGGCTGAACACACTCCTCTGCCTGCTCAGAGTTCTGTGCAGAGGGTGAGAGGAGGAGTCCAGGATGGTCAGGATCTTGTCCAAGGTCCTCTTTTCTGCCACTGAGACCAAAGAGTCCAGCTCTGTGCCCACCACAGATCCTGCCCTTCGGATCACTCTGTCCAGCCGTGCTGCGTCCCTTTTCTTTATGCTGCCTCCCCAACACACCACAGCATAGAAAAGGACACTGGCCACCACAGTCTGGTAGAACATCAGCAGCAGTTTCTTGCAGATGTTGAAGGACCTCAGCCTCCTTAGAAAGTACAGCCGGCTCTGTCCTTTCTTGTGGATGGCGTTGATGGTCTCTGACCAGTCCAGTCTGTCATCCAGCTGCAGTCCCAGGTACTTATATGAACTGACCGACTCCACCTCCACACCCTCTATGGAGACTGGCCTCAGGTCTGATCTGTTCCTCCTGAAGTCCACCACCAGCTCCTTGGTTTTGGAAGTGTTCAGCTTCAGGTGGTTCGCCCTGCACCAGCCAACAAAGTCTTCCACCAAACTCCTGTACTCCTCCTCCTGTCCATCCTTAATACATCCAACTATGGCAGTGTCATCCGAGTACTTCTGCATGTGGCAGAGCTCAGACTCATACTGGAAGTCTGATGTGTAGATTGTGAACAGGACAGGGGAGAGCACAGTGCCCTGTGGTGCTCCGGTGCTGCTGACCACAGTGTCAGATGTGCAGCCACCCAGCCTAACGTACTGTGGTCTCTCTGAGAGGTAGTCCACAATCCAGGAGACCAGATGTGAGTCCGCTCCCATGTTATGCAGCTTGTCTCTCAGAAGAGTGGGCTGGATGGTGTTGAAGGCGCTGGAGAAGTTGAAGAACATGACCCTCACAGCGCCGCTGCCACTGAGTGTGTGCCCGGTGAAGGAGGTACAGGATGGCGTCATCCACCCCCACCTTTGCCTGGTAGGCAAACTGCAGGGGGTCCTGGGCATGTTGAACCTGGGGTCTGAGGTGGTGGAGCATCAGCCGTTCCAGGGTCTTCATCACATGTGATGTTAGAGCCACCGGCCTGAAGTCTTCTGGTTGACTCGCGTGTGGCTTCTTGGGGACTGGGACGAGACAGGATGTCTTCCACAGGGTTGGAACTTTCCCCAGACTGATGCTCATGTTGAAGACCCGCTGGAGGGGGTCCCCCAGCTCAGCAGCACAGGCCTTGAGTAATCTCGGGCACACCTTGTCCGGACCTGCTGCCTTACCAGGGCGAAGCCGCTTCATCTCTCTGCTGACTTGCTGACCCGTGATGGTGATGGGTGCTGTGGCGCTGCCTGTGTCCTCCTGCTGGCTGATGATGATGGGTGGTGGGCGGGGTGGGAGAGAAGGGGAGCTGTTGAAGAACTGGTTGAACTGGTTTGCTCTCTCTGTGTCCCCTTCTGCTGTGCTGCGGCTCTTCTTGCAGCCTGTGATGGTCTTCATCCCTTCCCAGACCTCCCTCATGTTGTTCTGCTGCAGCTTCTGCTCCACCTTCCTGCTGTAGGACTCCTTGGCCTCCCGCAGGCGAATCTTGAGCTCCCTCTGTACCTGCTTCATCTCCTCCCTGTTTCCATCTTTGAACGCCCTCTTCTTTCTGTTGAGGACCTCCTTGATGTCGCTGGTAATCCAGGGCTTGTTGTTGGGGAAACAGCGCACAGTCTTAATAGGGAGAACAGTATCCCTGCAGAAGTTCACATAGTCTGTGAAACAGTGAGTAACCCCCTCAATGTCCTCACTGTGTGGCTCAATGAGTACATTCCAATCTGTGGAGTTGAAACAGTCCCTCAGAGCCTCCTCTGCCTCAGGGGTCCACTTCCTGAAGGAGCGGGTGGTTGTAGGCTGCCTCTGTACTTTTGGCTTGTACTGAGACTGGAGATAGACCAGGTTGTGGTCGGACTTTCCCAGTGGGGGGAGGGGTATGGCGGTGTATGCATCCTTAGTGTTTGCATACAGGAGGTCTATTGTCCGGTTCTGCCTGGTGGGGCAGTTTACAAACTGATAAAAGTCCTGCAATGTATTGTCCAGTGTGACATGGTTAAAGTCCCCAGATATTAGGACGAACGAGTCTGGATGTTGTGTTTGCAGCCTGGCAACGACGGATTGAATGACGTCACACGCGGTGTCAGCGTGTGCCCGTGGAGGAACGTAAACAACAATGGCGATGGTGTGGGAGAACTCCCGTGGCATGTAGTATGGTCGGAGACTTACCGCTAAAAGCTCCGTGTCCTGGTTGCAGACAGTCTCCTTCACCGTAACATGCCCAGGGTGGCACCATCTGTTGTTCACATACAGTGCGAGTCCCCCTCCTTTCCTCTTGCCACTGAGCTTACAGTCCCGGTCTGCTCTCACCAGGTAGAATCCAGGTAGATCCACGGTGGTATCGGGCGTGCTGCTGCTCAGCCATGTTTCAGAGAAACACACTAAACTGCACTCTCTGTCGGTCCTCTGGGTCTTAACGAGGGCGGCCAGCTCGTCGATCTTGTTTGACACAGAGTTCACGTTCCCCATAACTATCGAAGGAACTGCGGGCTTGTATTTCCACCGCTTTGCCTGTAGCTTAGCCTTTAGCTTCGCTCCAGCTCGGCAGCCGCGATACGGGCGGCGCAGCTCTGCAGGTATGGGGTGAACAATGCCGGCTCGCCCCATTGTCCGTAGTTCGAGTAGCTTCTCCTTAGAATAATCAAGGATTCTGCTACAACTTTGCCTCTCCAAATACTCCATATCCTTAGGATATAATATAAATACACAGCAGACGCGTGTAGAAAGAAAAGTAGAGGGTAGAAAAGTGCAAAAAACACTTAAATAAGGAGAAAGAAGACGGAGCTACTGGCGAGGCCGCCGACTTCCGTCAGCACCAGTGACAGTCTTGACGTTAATAAAGCCTTTGATCTATCTATTATGTTGATGTTATGTTGTGTCTTGACTTTATTTCTTTTCTTGACTTTAATAAAGCCTTTGATCTATTTATTATGGTTGTTTTTTTCATTTCTTGACTCTTATAAAGCCTTTGATGTATCTATTATGGTGTCTGTTTCATTTCTTGACTTTAATAAAGCCTTTGATCTATTTATTATGTTGGTGTTATGTTGTGTCTTGACTTTAACAACACCTTTGATCTATCTATTATGCTGGCTTTATTTCGTTTCTTGACTTTAATAATGCCTTTAATCTATTTCTCATGGTGGCTTTATATCATTTCTTTACTTTTATTAAGTCTGTGATCTATCTGTTATGGTGTCTGTTTCATTTCTTGACTTTAATAAAGCCTTTGATCTATCTATTATGGTGGCTTTATTTCATTTCCTGACTTTAATAAAGCCTTTGATCTATCTATTATGTTGGTGTTATGTTGTGTCTTGGCTTTAACAACGCCTTTGGTCTATCTATTATGCTGGCTTTATTTCATTTCTTGACTTTAATAAAGCTGTTGATCTATTTATTATGGTTGCGTTTTTTCATTTCTAGACTCTTATAAAGCCTTTGATGTATCTATTATGGTGTCTGTTTTGTTTCTTGACTTATAAATAAAGCCTTTGATCTATCAATGATGGTGGTTTTATGTCATTTCTTAACTTTAAAAAAAGCCTTTGATCTATCTATTATGGTGGATTTATTTCATTTCCTGACTTTAATAAAGCCTTTGATCTATCTATTATGTTGGTGTTATGTTGTGTCTTGACTTTTACAACACCTTTGATCTATCTATTATGCTGGCTTTATGTCGTTTCTTGACTTTAATAATGCCTTTAATCTATTTCACATGGTGACTTTATATCATTTCTTGACTCTTATAAAGCCTTTGATGTATCTATTATGGTGTCTGTTTCGTTTCTTGACTTTAATAAAGCCTTTGATCTATCTATCATGCTGGCTTTATTACGTTTCTTGACTCTCATAAAGACTTTGATGTATCTGTTATGGTGTCTGTTTTGTTTCTTAACTTTAATAAAGCCTTTGATCTATTTATTATGGTGGCTTTATTTCATTTCCTGACTTTAATAAAGGCTTTGATCTATCTATTATGTTGGTGTTATGTTGTGTCTTGACTTTAACAACGCCTTTGATCTATCTATTATACTGGCTTTATTTCGTTTCTTGACTTTAATAAAGCCTTTGATCTATTTATTATGTTTGCTTTTTTCATTTCTTGACTCTTATAAAGCCTTTGATGTATCTATCATGGTGTCTGTTTCGTTTCTTGACTTTAATAAAGCCTTTGATCTATCTATTATGTTGGTGTTATATTGTGTCTTGATTTTAACAAAGCCTTTGATCTATCTATTATGCTGGCTTTATTTCGTTTCTTGACTTTAATAATGCCATTGGTCTATTTATTATGGTGGTTTATTCAGTTCATTGACTTTAATAAAGCCTTTGATCTATCTATTATGGTGTCTGTTTAGTTTCTTAACTTTAATAAAGCCATTGATCTATTTATTATGGTGGTTTATTCAGTTCATTGACTTTAATAAAGCCTTTGATCTATGTATTATGTTGGTGTTATGTTGTGTCTTGACTTTAACAAAGCCTTTGGTCTACCTATTATGCTGGCTATATTTTGTTTCTTGACATTAATAATACCTTTAATGTATTTCTTATTGGTGGCTTTTTTTCATTTCTTTACTCTTATAAAGCCTTTGATGTATATGTTATTGTTTCTGTTTCGTTTCTTGACTTTAACAAAGCCTTTGATCTATCTACTATGGTGCTTTATTCAGTTCATTGACTTTAATAAAGCCTTTGATCTAACTGTTACGGTGGCGTTAGGTCCTTCCTTGACTTAAATAAATTCCTTGATCAATCTATTATGTTGGTGTCATGTTGTGTCCTGATTTAAATGAAGCCTTTGATCTCTCTATTCTGCAAGTTTTATTTCATTTCTTCACTTTAATAGAGCCTTTGATCTATCTATTATGGTGGTTTATTAAGTTTTTTGACTTTAATAAAGCTTTTAAACTATCTGTTATGGTGGTGTTATGTCCGTCCTTGACTTTAAGAAAGCCTTTGATCTATGTATTATGTTGGTGTTATGTTGTGTTTTGACTTTAACAACGCATTTGATCTATCTGTTATGCTGGCTTTATTTCGTTTCTTGACTTTAATAATGCCATTGATCTATCTATCATCGTGGCTTTATTTCAGTTCTTGACTTTAATAAAGCCTTTGATCTCTCTATTATGCAAGATTTATTTCAGTTCTTCACTTTGATAAAGCCTTTGATCTATCTATTATGGTGTGTGTTTAGTTTCTTAACCTTAATAAAGCCATTGATCTATCTATTATGGTGGTTTATTCAGTTCATTGACTTTAATAAAGCCTTTGATCTATCTGTTACGGTGGCGTTATGTCCTTTCTTGACTTTAAGAAAGCCTTTGATCTATCTATTATGTTGGTGTTATGTTGTGTCTTGCCTTTAACAACGCCTTTGATCTATCTATTATGCTGGCTTTATTTCGTTTCTTGACTTTAATAATGCCTTTTATCTATTTATTATGGTGGCTTTATTACCTTTCTTGACTCTTATAAAGCCTTTGATGTATCTGTTATGGTGTCTTTTTTGTTTCTGAACTTTAATAAAGCCTTTGATCTATCTAGTATGGTGGTTTAAAAAGTTTATTGACTCTAATAAAGCCTTTGATCTATCTATTATGTTGGTGTCATGTTGTGTCGTGATTTTAACAAAGCCTTTGATCTCTCTATTATGCAAGCTTTATTTCATTTCTTTACTTTAATAAGGCCTTTGATCTATCTATTATGCAAGCTTTATTTCATTTCTTTACTTTAATAAGGCCTTTGATCTATCTATTATGGTTTATGTTTTGTTTCTTAACTTTAATAAAGTCTTTGGTCTATCTATTATGGTGGTTTATTCAGTTCATTGACTTTAATAAAGCTTTTGATTTATCTGTTATCGTATTTCGTTTCACCGAGCCACAATTGGGCCAACCATACTTTTTGAATATGCCACAGCGACTTGGAGGAAATTTTCCTCTGATGCAACATCAAGCTGGAGGCTCAGTTTACAAGCCTTATTCCTTGACAGATATGCATTCTCTTACTTCTAAGTTACCTGCTCTCACTTCTGGGGGATTGATGTGGTGGAACAAAATGATTTCTCTTACTGCGGGGACTCAATTGGCTCTGGGAGATGTGCGAGGGATGGTTGCCTCTTGTACTTCGACTCTGACACTTAGAGAACTTGATTACTTGGCAGGAACTTTTACTCATCCTAATGACACCCCTTTGGGACCTTATGCTACTGCATGGTCAGCGGCACTTGACAGAACATTTCCCCCTCCTGCAGGTGATGTAGCTAAAATGACTTTCCAGAGAGATGACAAAGAGACACCAGAGGACTATGTACTGAGATGCATTACTACATACACTGACAGGGTGGGGCATCACCCCAGCCGTAGTGAGGTCCACTGTTCATGGTTTAAGCAGGCGTTTGAGTCTGGCCTCCCTATTGAGGTTAAGGACAAATTAGGGGACCAGCCTGACCTTTTCCCTTCAGAAGCTTTTGAGCGCTATTGCATGTTTGCTAAGCATCATCTTAATCAGTATGACAAAAAGCAGAAGGAACAGCAGAATCAGAAAGAGGAGATGGAGGTCTCAGTGTTGAAGCTTCAGTTAGCAAAACTCAGAGATGATGTAAACAGAGAGAAAAAAGCTAAGCAACAGATGGTAGCCACGCCCCCTACTCCACTTCAGGCCCCGGTGACTGTAGCTCCACAGGCCCCTCCCCCAGCTATGCAGCAGTCCTATTATCCTCCATACTCCGGCCCTCCTAGGGGGCGGGGAAATTTCAGGGGACGCGGTGGAAGGGGTGGCCCTAGGCGTGGTGGACGAGGAAGGGGTGGGCCAGGACAGCAGGGGTGTTTCAACTGTGGACAGTTCGACCACTGGCATAAGGAGTGTCCCTTCTCTCAGCCACTCCCACAGCAAGCACCCTATGCCTCTGCAGCTCCGCCCCCACCACCTCCTCCTGGAACTGGAGGGTGGATACCTCAGCAATAGGGATGCCCAGGAGGAGCCTATCCAGTCATGGGGGAGGAGGCAGAGCCCATGATGACCGTCAGAGTGGGTGGAAAGTTTGTGAATTGCTTGGTAGATTCAGGGGCAAAATGGTCCACTTTAACCTCTGTCTCACCTGAACTTCTGTCCACTGATACTTTGGCACTTACTGGCTTCTCTGGGACTGTTCAACATCTGCCACTAACTGCTCCTCTTCCCACCGAGGCAGCTGGATATAATTTTGAACATTGCTATATTTCCTCTCCACACTCTCCTGTCCCACTGATGGGCAGAGACATCCTCACTAAACTGAGAGCAGAAATTCTTTGTTCTCCAGATGGAGTGACTGTCAGATTCCCTAATGGAAATATAGTGGACTGCAACTCTGGTCTCATTCATTCTGCCTCACATGGACAATGGCTTCTTTCCACCCCTCCTGCTTCTGCACCTAGCATGCAAACTGAACATGCACATATATATTAGCTTCTTTTGGATGACCTCACACCTTCACCACAGTCACTGCTCACCCTGTATGCTCAATGGTCCCCCTGGATCCATCACCACGCTCCCTACTGCCCCCCTCTCGATCCTCCTCACTGTACTATGTTATATGATCGCTGGGACACCAGCACTGATTGTTATCACAGATGGACAGATGAGGCTGTGGGGACCTGGGACCTGTCTGGCTCTGGCATTGTTTTGGGCCCCCAAGGTGTGGCTGCTTTAATTGATTTAACCCCTGAACAGTTATCCTTTTATGAAATGTCTCCTTCTGCAGCACCTCATGTCACTCTGGCAGTCAGTCCTACTCCTTCTGCTAAAGATTTAGGCCCTATGTGTAAGCAGGCCTCAGATGCTTCTGACTGGGTAAACACTCAGCTGCCCCAGGTTTTGTTTTCTCCTTCCACTTCACTGTACAAAATCTGTTCCCTCACTCAGGACAAAGCTACACCTGAAATTCTTCTTTTGGACAGACAGCATGGCCGTGAAAAAACTGACCATCCACATAAAGATTTTCTTTGCTCCACTCTGCCCTCTTCCCTGTGGGCTGAGGGGCCTGGTGATGTGGGAACACCTATGAAGGTTTCTCCTGTTACTTTTGACTATGAGTCCCCCAAACCTGTCTCTCGAGCTCAATATCCCATTTCTGAAAAAGCTATGGCTGGATTGAGACCTGTCGTTGCTGATCTCAAAGCTAAACAGGTTATTTATCCTACCTCTTCTCCCTGGAACACTCCTATTCTTCCTGTCCCCAAACCAGGAACTGACATTTTCAGAATGGCTCATGACCTCAGACTCATTAACCAGATAACCAAAACCAAACCACCAGCAGTCCCTAATCCTTATACCTGCCTGAACTCCATTACCTCCCAGTTCCAGTTTTTCTCTGTCATTGATCTGAAGAATGCTTTCTTTCACATTCCTCTCCACCCATCAGTTCAACCTCTCTTTGCTTTCACCTTCGAAGGACAGCAATACACTTATCGTGTTCTTCCTCAGGGCTGGGTTCTGAGCCCTGGGATCTTTAACCAATGTCTCAGAACTTTTCTGGAGGACCTGGATATTCGTCCAGGTACCACTCTTTTACAGTACGCAGATGACCTCCTAGTGGCTGGAACGGATATGACAAGCTGTCTTAACCTCACCATGTCCCTGCTACAGAAACTGGCAGACGGTGGCTTCAAAGTTTCAAAAGACAAAATGCAGTTTTGCAGACCTGAAGTTCTGTTTTTGGGACGTCTTATTTCTGACCAGAATCTGACTGTCTCTCCTGATCACAGAAATGCCATTCTTCATGCTAATAAACCTCTTACTGTTCAGGACATGCTTTCTTTTCTTGGCTTAGTGGGATATAGCAAAAATCATATCCCCTCATACAGGGAGCGCACCAGTCCTCTCAGAGCCATGGTCACAGAGGCTGGTCACCGTAATCTTAAAGCCACACTCTCATGGACTACTACAGCTGAGGAAGCCTTCATGTCCCTTAAACAGGATCTGGCCTCTGCGGCTGCATAGGCCAGACCTGACTACTCCTTACCTTTTCACTTGGACACCTCGTTGTCAGGAAAACATGCTCATTCTGTCTTATATCAACTTAAGGAGGGATCACGCAATATCCTTCGTTATGACAGTGTCACACTTGATCCCATGGAGGTCCGACAGCCAACTTGTGTCACCGCGACTGCAGCTGTCACTGCTCTACTGGTGAAGTCTGCTCCTGTGGTTCAGTGTCATCCTCTCACTGTACACACTCCTCATGGAGTTAGAGCTTTGTTGGACTCTTCTGCTTTCACTCTCTCTCCTCTTAGACGCACAAAAATTTCCCGCATTGTGTGTCAGCCCCATATCACCTTTGAGAGCACCCGTTCTAATGCTGCTGAGGCCTTCCCTGAAGGAGAACCACATGACTGTGTGCCCAGAGTTATCTCTCTTTCATCTTTTCGCCCTGGCCTGTATGCCACACCTCTTTCTGGTCCTGATCTCTCACTCTTTACAGATGGTTGTTGTTTCAGGGGCGTACAGGGCTGGGTTTGCAGTGGTCCAAGATGTAAATACACAGGGAAAAGATGGACGGTTTGAAACTGTCCTAGCTGAAATCATTACAGATGAACACAAGTCAGCACAAAAAGCTGAACTAAAAGCTATCATTGCTGCCTTAAAATATGCAAAACATAGAAGAGTGAATATTTTTTCAGATTCTGCTTACATTGTAAATGCTGTACATATGGAACTTCCACAGTGGGAAAAAGGTGGATATCTGACATCCACTCACAAACCAATTAAACATGCCAAACTCATGAAGGACTTGGCACAGGCTCTCTTAGAACCCACAGAAGTGGCAGTTGTTAAAGTCAGAGTACACACAAAAAGACAGGACAGGCAAGCCAGAGGAAACGCAGCGGCAGATAAAGCAGCAAAAAACGTCACTGGCTATCGACCACAGCTATTTCAGATGCTACTCTCAGAACAGGAGGGACTGAAGGAAATACAAAAACAGGAATTGAGAGCATCATCAGAGATTATAAAAACTACTGTTTACTATTCATTTGATATTTAAATTTTTTCCTTTCTTAGACATTTTTGGGAGCTAATGAAATTTCACATTTTTATATTCTAAAATTGTATTGTATTTTTATTATAAAGCAGCTTATGGGCAAGTTTCTTATTTTTCATTAATTTTAGTTGTCTTTAGACCCCTTAACCGTATTTTCTGCAGCTGACTTCCTGCTTAAAGATACAGACCGTACTGTGTTGGTTGATGAGGGTTTGAAGCTCCGGGAGAAAACGGATCTCTCGTACAATTGCTATTTAAGGGTTAACCACACAGGGGGATGGTTTAGTGGACTGAAGGGTTCCTTCAGTCCAACAGGGGGAGTTGTTGCAAATATTTTATAAGCATTCTCATTCATTTACTCATTTATTATTCATTTACTCATTTAAGCATTCCTATTCATTTATTCATTTACATTTTATCCTTAGATTTTAGTAACATTCATTAGGTTCTGCTTTTAATTAATAGAGCTACATTATTATATAGTGGTGCTGAGGTGAAAACAGCTTAATTATTATATTTCCTTCGCAGCTTACAGATAATGCAGTCACAAACAGGACACAAACTCATACAGGGCTACTGAGTTCAATACTGAGAAAATGACAGGGACCTTGAAAATGTTCTGGATGTCCAGTAGGGAGTGGTTGTAAATATTGTTGTATCTTCTTACTTATCTACTCACTCCAAGCAGAACGGAATTCACAGTAACTCAGAGAAATTATTAAAAGAGCAGCCTTTGTGTGAAACTGTGAGAAAAAGTATAAGGGAGTCAGCACAGAAAGGCAGACAGATAACAGGGCAGAGCGAAGCATCTTCTTTCCTTTCAGCTCTGACGTACCCCAAAAGGAGGACCCGGAAGAAGGATGGACCACCTTGCAAAATACACCTTCACATGAATGCGCACCACATGCACGCACATAGCCACAATGCATTGTATCAGTATAAATGAGGAGGATAATTTAGGTAGGGGGGTCTTTTGGCTGAACCGCAGGGTCCCGACACTTCGTGTATTAGTTGACCAGAAGCTAAGCTAACAGGCCTCCTCTTAAGAGATATGTATTGCTCTTTTTATTACTGGCTTAACAAAGAATTGTCAATTCTACTCAATCTCCAGTGTTCTTGCCTTCTTTTAAAAATGTGGATTTTTGAACACTCTTCCTTCTGATGATTAATTTACAGGTGGTGAACAAATCTTTTAAAACCAACAAATAATATTTTAATACTTCAACTCTTATAAAGCCTTTGATCTATCTATTATGGTGTCTATTTTGTTTCTTAACTTTAATAAAGACTTTGGTCTAGCTATTATGGTGGTTTATTCAGTTTATTGACTCTAATAAAGCCTTTGATCTATGTATTATGTTGGTGTTATGTTGTGTCTTGACTTTAACAACGCCTTTGATCTATTTATTATGCTGTTTTTATTTCGTTTCTTGACTTTAATAATGCCTTTTATCTATTTATTATGGTGGCTTTATTACGTTTCTTGACCCTTATAAAGCCTTTGATACATCTATTATGGTGTCTATTTCGTTTCTTAACTTTAATAAAGCCTTTGATGTATCTATTATGGTGGCTTAAAAAGTTTATTGACTCTAATAAAGCCTTTGATCTATCTATTATGTTAGTGTCATGTTGTGTCCTGATTTTAATAAAGCCTTTGATCTCTCTATTATGCAAGATTTGTTTAATTTCTTCACTTTAATAAAGCCTTTGATCTATCTATTATGGTGTCTGTTTTGTTTCTTAACTTTAATAATGCCTTTGGTCTATCTATTATGGTGGTTCATTCAGTTTATTGACTTTAATAAAGCTTTTGATCAATCTGTTATGGTGGTGTTATGTCCTTTCTTGACTTTAATGAAGCCTTTGATCTATGTATTATCTTGGTGTTATGTTGTGTCTTGACTTTAATAAAGCTTTTGATCTATCTATTATGGTGGCTTTATGTCATTTCTTGACTTTAATATTGCCTTTAATCTATCTATTATGGTGGCTTTATTTAGTTTCTTGACTTTAATAAAGCCTTTGATCTATCTATTATGGTGGTTTAAAAAGTTTATGGACTCTAATAAAGCCTTTGATCTATCTATTATGTTGGTGTTATGTTGTGTCTTGACTTTAACAACGCCTTTGATCTATCTATTATTCTGGCTTTATTTCATTTCTTGACTTTAATAATGCTTTTGATCTATTTATTATGTTGGCTTTATTTTGTTACTTGACTTTAATAATGCCTTTGATCTATCTATTATGGTGGTTTTATGTTGTTTCTTGACTTTAATAAAGCCATTGATCTCTCTATTATGCAAGCTTTATTTCATTTCTTGACTTTAATAAAGCCTTTGATCTATCTATTATGATGTCTATTTAGTTTCATAACTTGAATAAAGCCTTTGATCTATCTGTTATGGTGGCTTTATTTTGCTTCTTCACTTTAATAATGCCTTTAATCTATTTATTATGGTGGCTTTATGTTGTTTCTTGACTTATATAAAGTCTTTGATCTATCTATTATGGCAGGTTTGTGTCATTTCTTAACTTTAATAATGCCTTTGATCTATCTATTATGGTGGCTTTATTTAGATTCTTGACTTTAATAAAGCCTTTGATCTTTTCTCACTCCTCCACTTCACAGCCTTTTCTCACACCTCCTCTTCACAGCCTTTTCTCACACCTCCACTTCACAGCCTTTTCTCACACCTTCACTTCACAGTCTTTTCTCACACCTCCACTTCACATCCTTTTCTCACATCTCCACTTCACATCCTTTTCTCACATCTCCACTTCACAGCCTTTTCTCACACCTCCACTTCACAGCCTTTTCTCACACCTCCACTTCACATCCTTTTCTCACACCTCCACTTCACATCCTTTTCTCACACCTCCACCTCACAGTCTGTTCTCACACCTCCACTTCACAGCCTTTTCTCACACCTCCACTTCACATCCTTTTCTCACACCTCCACTTCACAGTCTGTTCTCACACCTCCACTTCACAGCCTTTTCTCACACCTCCACCTCACAACCTTTTCTCACACCTCCACTTCACAGTCTTTTCTCACACCTCCACTTCACGTCCTTTTTTCACACCTCCACTTCACATCCTTTTCTCACACCTCCACTTCACAACCTTTTCTCACACCTCCACTTCACAGTTTTTTCTCACTCCTCCACTTCACACCCTTTTCTCACACCTCCAGTTCACATCGTTTTCTCACACCTCCACTTCATACCTTCACTTCACAGTCTTTTCTCACACCTCCACTTCACATCATTTTTTCACACCTCCACTTCACATCTTTTTCTCACACCTCCACTTCACAACCTTTTCTCACAACTCCACTTCACAGTTTTTTCTCACTCCTCCACTTCACACCCTTTTCTCACACCTCCACTTGACATCCTTTTCTCACACCTCCACTTAATACTTCCACTTCACAGTCTTTTCTCACACCTCAACTTCACATCTTTTTTTCACACCTCCACTTCACATCCTTTTCTCACACCTCCACTTCACAGTCTTTTCTCACTCCTCCACTTCACAACCTTTTCTCACACCTCCACTTCACAACCTTTTGTCACACCTCCACCTTACAACCTTTTCTCACATCTCCACTTCACAGTCTTTTCTCACACCTCCACCTTACAACCTTTTCTCACATCTCCACTTCACAGTCTTTTCTCAAACCTCCACCTTACAACCTTTTCTCACACCTCCACTTCACATCATTTTTTCACACCTCCACTTCACATCCTTTTCTAACACCTCCACTTCACAACCTTTTCTCACAACTCCACTTCACAGTTTTTTCTCACTCCTCCACTTCACACCCTTTTCTCACACCTCCACTTGACATCCTTTTCTCACACCTCCACTTCATACCTCCACTTCACAGTCTTTTCTCACACCTCGACTTCACATCTTTTTTTCACACCTCCACTTCACATCCTTTTCTCACACCTCCACTTCACAGTCTTTTCTCACTCCTCCACTTCACAACCTTTTCTCACACCTCCACTTCACAGTCTTTTCTCACACCTCCACCTTACAACCTTTTCTCACATCTCCACTTCACAGTCTTTTCTCAAACCTCCACCTTACAACCTTTTCTCACATCTCCACTTCACAGTCTTTTCTCACACCTCCACCTTACAACCTTTTCTCACACCTCCACTTCACATCCTTTCTCACACCTCCACTTCACATCCTTTTCTCACACCTCCACTTCACAGCCTTTTCTCACACCTCCACTTCACACCCTTTTCTCACACCTCCACTTCACAACCTTTTCTCACACCTCCAGTTCACAACCATTTGTCACTCCTCCACTTCACAACCTTTTCTCACACCTCCACTTCACATCCTTTGTCACACCTCCACTTCCCATCCTTTTCTCACACCTCCACTTCACATCCTTTTCTCACACCTCCACCTCACAGTCTGTTCTCACACCTCCACTTTACAGTCTTTTCTCACACCTCCACTTCACAACTTTTTCTCACACCTCCACTTTACAACCTTTTCTCACACCTCCACTTGACAACCTTTTCTCACACCTCCACTTCACAACCTTTTCTCACTCCTACACTTCACAGCCCTTTCTCACACCTCCACTTCATAGCCTTTTGTCACTCCTTCACTTCACAACCTTTTCTCACACCTCCACTCCACAACCTTTTCTCACTCTTCCACTTCACAGTCTTTTCTCACACCTCCACTTCACAGTCTTTTCTCACACATCCACTTCACAGTCTTTTCTCACACCTCCACCTTACAACCTTTTCTCACATCTCCACTTCACAGTCTTTTCTCACACCTCCACTTCACAGTCTTTTCTCACACCTCCACTTCACATCCTTTCTCACACCTCCACTTCACATCCTTTTCTCACACCTCCACTTCACATCCTTTTCTCACACCTCCACTTCACAGTCTGTTCTCACACCTCCACTTCACAGCCTTTTCTCACACCTCCACCTCACAACCTTTTCTCACACCTCCACTTCACAGTCTTTTCTCACACCTCCACTTCACGTCGTTTTTTCACACCTCCACTTCACATCCTTTTCTCACACCTCCACTTCACATCCTTTTCTCACACCTCCACCTCACAGTCTGTTCTCACACCTCCACTTCACAGCCTTTTCTCACACCTCCACCTCACAACCTTTTCTCACACCTCCACTTCACAGTCTTTTCTCACACCTCCACTTCACATCTTTTTTTCACACCTCCACTTCACATCCTTTTCTCACACCTCCACTTAACAACCTTTTCTCACACCTCCACTTCACAGTTTTTTCTCACTCCTCCACTTCACACCCTTTTCTCACACCTCCAGTTCACATCGTTTTCTCACACCTCCACTTCATACCTTCACTTCAGTCTTTTCTCACACCTCCACTTCACATCATTTTTTCACACCTCCACTTCACATCCTTTTCTCACACCTCCACTTCACAACCTTTTCTCACACCTCCACTTCACAGTTTTTTCTCACTCCTCCACTTCACACCCTTTTCTCACACCTCCACTTCACATCCTTTTCTCACACCTCCACTTCATACCTCCACTTCACAGTCTTTTCTCACACCTCGACTTCACATCTTTTTTTCACACCTCCACTTCACATCCTTTTCTCACAACTCCACTTCACAGTCTTTTCTCACTCCTCCACTTCACAACCTTTTCTCACACCTCCACTTCACAACCTTTTGTCACTCTTCCACTTCACAGTCTTTTCTCACACCTCCACTTCACAGTCTTTTCTGACACCTCCACCTTACAACCTTTTCTCACATCTCCAATTCACAGTCTTTTCTCAAACCTCCACCTTATAACCTTTTCTCACATCTCCACTTCACAGTCTTTTCTCACACCTCCACCTTACAGTCTTTTCTCACACCTCCACTTCACAGTCTTTTCTCACACCTCCACTTCACAACCTTTTCTCAAACCTCCACTTCACAGTCTTTTCTCACACCTCCACTTCACAACTTTTTCTCACACCTCCACTTCACATCCTTTTCTCACACCTCCACTTCACAGTCTGTTCTCACACCTCCACTTCACACCTCCACTTCACATCCTTTTCTCACACCTCCACCTCACAGTCTGTTCTCACACCTCCACTTCACAGCCTTTTCTCACACCTCCACCTCACAACCTTTTCTCACACCTCCACTTCACAGTCTTTTCTCACACCTCCACCTCACAGTCTGTTCTCACACCTCCACTTCACATCCTTTCTCACACCTCCACCTCACAGTCTGTTCTCACACCTCCACTTCACAGCCTTTTCTCACACCTCCACCTCACAACCTTTTCTCACACCTCCACTTCACAGTCTTTTCTCACACCTCCAACTTCACAGTCTTTTCTCACACCTCCACTTCACAGTCTTTTCTCACACCTCCACTTCACAGCCTTTTCACACCTCCACTTCACACCTCAACTTCACAACCTTTCTCACACCTCCACTTCACACTTTTCACACTCACTTCCAGTCTTTCTCACCCACTTCACACCTCCACTTCACATCCTTTTCTCACACCTCCATCACACTTTTCTCACACCTCCACTTCACAGTCTTTTCTCACACCTCCACTTCACACCTTTTCTCACCTCCACTTCACTCCTTTTCTCACACCTCCACTTACTCCTCCACTTCACACCTTTTCTCACACCTCCACTTCACATTTTCTCACTCCTCCACTTCACACCTTTTCTTCACACCTCCACTTCTTTCTCACTCCTCCACTTCACATCCTTTTCTCACACCTCCACTTCTCACATCCTCCACTTCACAGTCTTTTCTCACACCTCGACTTCACATCTTTTTTTCACACCTCCACTTCACATCCTTTTCTCACACCTCCACTTCATACCTCCACTTCACAGTATTTTCTCACTCCTCCACTTCACACCCTTTTCTCACACCTCCACTTCACATCCTTTTCTCACACCTCCACTTCATACCTCCACTTCACAGTCTTTTCTCACACCTCGACTTCACATCTTTTTTTCACACCTCCACTTCACATCCTTTTCTCACACCTCCACTTCACAGTCTTTTCTCACTCCTCCACTTCACAACCTTTTCTCACACCTCCACTTCACAACCTTTTCTCACATCTCCACTTCACAGTCTTTTCTCAAACCTCCACCTTACAACCTTTTCTCACATCTCCACTTCACAGTCTTTTCTCACACCTCCACCTTACAACCTTTTCTCACATCTCCACTTCACAGTCTTTTCTCACACCTCCACTTCACAGTCTTTTCTCACACCTCCACTTCACAACCTTTTCTCAAACCTCCACTTCACAGTCTTTTCTCACACCTCCACTTCACAACTTTTTCTCACACCTCCACTTCACATCCTTTTCTCACACCTCCACTTCACATCCTTTTCTCACACCTCCACTTCACAGTCTGTTCTCACACCTCCACTTCACAGCCTTTTCTCACACCTCCACCTCACAACCTTTTCTCACACCTCCACTTCACAGTCTTTTCTCACACCTCGACTTCACAGCCTTTTCTCACACCTCCACCTCACAACCTTTTCTCACACCTCCACTTGACACCCTTTTCTCACACCTCCACTTCACACCCTTTTCTCACACCTCCACTTCACAGTCTTTTCTCACACCTCCACTTCACAACTTTTTCTCACACCTCCACTTGAGAACCTTTTCTCACACCTCCACTTCACAACCTTTTCTCACTCCTACACTTCACAGCCCTTTCTCACACCTCCACTTCATAGCCTTTTGTCACTCCTTCACTTCACAACCTTTTCTCACACCTCCACTCCACATCCTTTTCTCACACCTCCACCTCACAGTCTGTTCTCACACCTCCACTTCACAGCCTTTTCTCACACCTCCACCTCACAACCTTTTCTCACACCTCCACTTCACAGTCTTTTTTCACACCTCCACTTCACAGTCTTTTCTCACACATCCTTTCTCACACCTCCACTTCACATCCTTTTCTCACACCTCCACTTCACATCCTTTTCTCACACCTCCACCTCACAGTCTGTTCTCACACCTCCACTTCACAGCCTTTTCTCACACCTCCACCTCACAACCTTTTCTCACACCTCCACTTCACAGTCTTTTCTCACACCTCGACTTCACATCCTTTTTTCACACCTCCACTTCACATCCTTTTCTCACACCTCCACTTCACAACCTTTTCTCACACCTCCACTTCACAGTTTTTTCTCACTCCTCCACTTCACACCCTTTTCTCACACCTCCAGTTCACATCGTTTTCTCACACCTCCACTTCATACCTTCACTTCACAGTCTTTTCTCACACCTCCACTTCACATCATTTTTTCACACCTCCACTTCACATCCTTTTCTCACACCTCCACTTCACAACCTTTTCTCACAACTCCACTTCACAGTTTTTTCTCACTCCTCCACTTCACACCCTTTTCTCACACCTCCACTTCACATCCTTTTCTCACACCTCCACTTCATACCTCCACTTCACAGTCTTTTCTCACACCTCGACTTCACATCCTTTTTTCACACCTCCACTTCACATCCTTTTCTCACACCTCCACTTCACAGTCTTTTCTCACTCCTCCACTTCACAACCTTTTCTCACACCTCCACTTCACAACCTTTTGTCACTCTTCCACTTCACAGTCTTTTCTCACACCTCCACTTCACAGTCTTTTCTCACACCTCCACCTTACAACCTTTTGTCACATCTCCACTTCACAGTCTTTTCTCACACCTCCACTTCACAGTCTTTTCTCACACCTCCACTTCACAACCTTTTCTCAAACCTCCACTTCACAATCTTTTCTCAAACCTCCACTTCACAATCTTTTCTCACACCTCCACTTCACATCCTTTTCTCACACCTCCACTTCACATCCTTTTCTCACACCTCCACTTCACACCTCCACTTCACAGTTTTTTCTCACACCTCCACTTCACAGTCTTTTCTCACACCTCCACTTCACAGCCTTTTCTCACACCTCCACTTCACAGTCTTTTCTCACACCTCCACTTCACAGCCTTTTCTCACACCTCCACCTCACAACCTTTTCCCACACCTCCACTTCACACCCTTTTCTCACACCTCCACTTCACAGTCTTTTCTCACACCTCCAGTTCACAACTTTTTCTCACACCTCCACTTTACAACCTTTTCTCACACCTCCACTTGACAACCTTTTCTCACACCTCCACTTCACAACCTTTTCTCACTCCTACACTTCACAGCCCTTTCTTACACCTCCACTTCATAGCCTTTTGTCACTCCTTCACTTCACAACCTTTTCTCACACCTCCACTCCACAACCTTTTCTCACTCTTCCACTTCACAGTCTTTTCTCACACCTCCACTTCACAGTCTTTTCTCACACCTCCACATCACAGTCTTTTCTCACACCTCCACCTTACAACCTTTTCTCACATCTCCACTTCACAGTCTTTTCTCACACCTCCACTTCACAGTCTTTTCTCACACCTCCACTTCACATCCTTTCTCACACCTCCACTTCACATCCTTTTCTCACACCTCCACTTCACATCCTTTTCTCACACCTCCACCTCACAGTCTTTTCTCACACCTCCACTTCACATCCTTTTCTCACACCTCCACCTCACAGTCTGTTCTCACACCTCCACTTCACAGCCTTTTCTCACACCTCCACCTCACAACCTTTTCTCACACCTCCACTTCACAGTCTTTTCTCACACCTCCACTTCACATCCTTTTTAACACCTCCACTTCACATCCTTTTCTCACACCTCCACTTCACAACCTTTTCTCACACCTCCACTTCACAGTTTTTTCTCACTCCTCCACTTCACACCCTTTTCTCACACCTCCAGTTCACATCGTTTTCTCACACCTCCACTTCATACCTCCACTTCACAGTCTTTTCTCACACCTCCACTTCATATCATTTTTTCACACCTCCACTTCACATCCTTTTCTCACACCTCCACTTCACAACCTTTTCTCACAACTCCACTTCACAGTTTTTTCTCACTCCTCCACTTCACACCCTTTTCTCACACCTCCACTTCACATCCTTTTCTCACACCTCCACTTCACAGTCTTTTCTCACACCTCGACTTCACATCCTTTTTTCACACCTCCACTTCACATCCTTTTCTCACACCTCCACTTCACAACCTTTTCTCACACCTCCACTTCACACTTTTTTCTTTTTTTTTTTTTTTTTTTTTTTTTTTTGTTTTTTGTTTCTTCTCTTTTATGTTGCAAATGTTATTTGTGCTCAGTGACTAAGTGGAATTAAAAGCTGGGAGGCATGCTGCCGCTCGGCGAAGCAACAGGGCCACTATGATGTCCCCCCTGCCCCGCCCAGCGCAACAAGCACACCTCCCACAGCCCTACCTGTGTATGTAGTGAAGAGTGGGGAAGGGGAGGGGTCAGGAGATGTAGGTCCAGAGGGGAGTAAGCCTCCCCCCTGGAAGACGACCCGCCAGTGGCTTAGGGCGCCCCCGTCCCCCGCCGGCCCTGAAGGGCGTCACAGGCCCGGAGCAGGCACCCCAACCCAGGCACGCCACGAACCCCCCCAGGGGCCAGCCACCAGCCCAAGGGGCCACTTTCCTCTTTCTGAGTGGGAGGGGGGCGAGGCAAAGGAAGGGAACCCCAGGCCCACGCCCCCAACACCCGGCCACTCACACACCCTCTCACACACCTCTATACACCAACACCTCAATACGTGCACATACCTCCACACACACACTTCACGCACATACCTATGAACACACACACCGGTGCCCACATACACACACACTCTCATACCCCTCCATACACATACACCACTACACACGCACTCACATACATACCTGCATATACACACAAGCACCTCCATACATACTCACGCCTCCACCCACTCCTTCACTCCTCCACACACACCTCGACCTCCACGTGCACACACTCATATATACACACCTTCACACACACCCACACACACATCCCACATAGACCTCCACACACACACCCGCACACCACTCACACACACATACACGCACACACATCCCTCTACACCCACCCACACACCCGCATACCTACAGACACACACACACACACACACCCACCTAAATACAAACACACCCCCACCCAGGTTCCGGGGCTGCGACCAAGCACCAGAGCACGGACCAACCCCCTGCACGGCACATCCGGACGGGCCCAGCCCCCCCCAGCAGCGGCAGACCCCCCACCCCCAGGAGAGGGGGGAGACCCGACACCCCAGAGCCCGGGGCCCCCACCCGGCCCACCCCGGGCCCGACCGGCCACCCGGCCAGGGGCCGACGGACACCGACCCAGGCACCCCGGCAGCCACCCCCCACCGCCACGAGGCAGTCCCACCCCGGGGCCCACCCAATGCCGCCCGCCCAGACCGGAACCCCCAGCCGACCCAGCAGCGGAGCAGCCGAGATCCCCACCCAGGAGACAACCGGAGACCCGAAGCCACCAGGGACCCCCCACCCATATCCACCCCCATCCCAGCGAAGCCGCAATCCTCCACCTACATTAGGTGATGTAGCCAGTCACAGGGGACCAGAGGGAATGAAAGTCATCTGATTGGTTCCTGGAGGAGGCAGACATTGTCTCAATGCTGATGTGATCTAACAGGAGATTTCTAAACTACTGGATAGACAAATTATTCTTATCTTTCCAGTTCACAAGGATAGTTTTCTTTGCGATGCATAAGACTGCGAGGACCAAGTTTATGGAGTGTATTCCTATGTTAGTGTCACCCAGGTCGCCCAGTAGGCAAAGTGTGGGGTTTGCAGAAAAACTGGTTTTAAACCATTTTGAGAGATCTTCACACACCTTAATCCAGAACCTTTGGACAGGTGTGCAGGACCACAGCGCATGGATGTAGCTATCAGAAGTGTTCTCAGAGCAGTGTGGGCAGATATCTGATGGTGAAAGGCCCATCCTGAACATCCTGTGTCCTGTATAATGAGTTCTATGGAGAATTTTGAATTGTACTAGTTGTATATTTGAATTCTGAGTCATTTTAAACGTGTTTAAACATATTTGTGACCATCTTTTCTGATCAAAGTTATTAGATAAATCATCTTCCCATTTTGAAGTTGGGAGAGATATCCTGTCTTCTAGCTTTGCAAGTAATCTATATATTTTTGATAATAATTTTGGAGTATTAAGATTCAAGAATTCTGCTATTCTGACAGGAAGCTGCAAGTCTAACTGTACAGGGGTATACTTCTTACATATAATTGATTTTAGTTGGTGGTACTCTAAGAATTTATTGCTTTTGATTCCATACTGTGAGACAATTGTGTTGAAAGATACAAAGTTTCCATTTTCTATTATCTGTCCTAACTGTTGTATTCCTTTAGTCTTCCATTGAGTGAAGTTTATCATCTTTTTGTTCTGCAGGATGTCAGGGTTGTTCCAGATGGGTGTAAGTCTACATGGAAAGAGGGAAGATCTGGTTATCTTACAGAATTCCCACCAAGCCATTAAGGAAAAACGGATGTTAAGGCTTTTAAAGCACTTATATGGTTTAATGGTTGAGCTGATGAACGGCAGGTCAGAGATGACTAAGTCCTCACACAAAGCCTGCTCCCCATCTAGCCACGGCTCATCCAGATAACTGGGTTTGAGCCACATTGAGATGTACTGCAGCCTGTTAGCTATAAAGTAGTGATTAAAGTTTGGTAGATCCAGTCCTCCTCTATCTTTAGTCTGCTGTAAGGTTTTAAGACTGATACGTGACGGCTTGTTTTTCCAAAGAAACTTGGATATGAAAGAGTCCAGAGATTTAAACCAACTGGTGGAGGGTTTAGTGGGTATCATTGAAAATAAATAATTAACTTTAGGTAGAATCATCATCTTAATGGTGGCAACTCTCCCCATTAGTGAGATGGGTAAGCGCCTCCACCGTAAGAGATCATCTTCTATTGTTTTTAGTAGCTGAACATAGTTTAATTTTGTTAAATCTGATAATCTGGGGGAAATATTTATACCTAAATATCTAATGTTTCCTGTCTGTATTTTGATATTAGGGATGTTTTGTAGGTCACAGTTGATGGACATGGCTGTAGTCTTAGACCAGTTAATAGAATAATCAGATATTGATGAGAACTTATTAATAACTGTGATTGTCTCAGAGAGTGATGTTTGTGAGTTCTGAAGGAAAAGTAATATATCATCTGCATAAAGACTTATTTTATGTTCTATGTTTTTGCCCTGGATTCCTTTAATTTCTATATTTTGTCTAATAGCAGCTGCTAACGGCTCTATGAAAATGGCAAAAAGTGAGGGGGAGAGTGGACAGCCCTGTCTGGTGCCTCTCTGTAAGCGAAAGCTTGGAGAAGTTTGATCGTTGGTTTTCACACATGCATTTGGGTTTTTATATAATATTTTAATCCACTCTATGAAAGCAGGTCCAAACCCAAATTTGTCTAGTGTTGCAAATAGAAACTTCCAGTTTACCCTGTCGAAGGCTTTTTCTGCATCTAGAGAAATGATTGTGGATTCTAGATTATGTAAAGTAGAGTAATCTATGAGGTTAATTAGTCTACGCGTGTTAGTAGATGAATGTCGACCTTTTATAAAACCTGTCTGGTCCGGATGTATTATAAGAGGGGTTATTTTTTCTATCCTTCTGGCAAGAGCTTTACTAATTATTTTCAGGTCTACATTTATTAAAGATATGGGACGGTAACTGGATGGAAGTGTGGGGTCTTTGCCTGGTTTTAGCAATAGTGTTATATTAGCTAAGTTCATATTTTGCGGTGTTTTTTGTTTTTCCTGTATTTCTAACAACATATTATAAAATGTAGGAGCTAACGTTGTCCAGAATTCCTTGTAAAATTCTGCTGAGTAACCATCTGGACCCGGGGCTTTATTGTTGGGCATATGTTGGAGAGCTTCGTGGAGTTCATCTACAGTAATAGGTGCATCTAAAGTTATTTTATTTTCATTTTTTAGTTTTGGTAGATTAATGTTGTTTAAAAATTGTTCAATATGTTCATCTGTTGGATTAATCTGTGATTCATATAATGTTTTATAGAAGCTTCTAAACGTGTCATTTATCTTGTCTGGGTCATGGCTGATGTTTCCGTCTTGATCTTTAACAGAGGTGATTGTTGTTTTCTCCTTGTTTGTTTTTAGTTGATTTGCTAAAAACTTTCCAGATTTGTTACTATGTTCAAAGTTCTCCAAGCGAAGTCTTTGCACTAAAAACTGTGTTTTTTTATCTATAATTTCTTTAAGCTGCAATTTAGTTTTCCTTATATTATTCATTGTGTGCTCTTCGGGGGAAATGCGGTAAGCCTCCTCCAATGATTTAATCCTGAGTTCTAATTCTAAAACTCTTGCTGTTTCCTTCTTCTTCTTATGTGAGGAGAAGGAAATTATTTTCCCTCGCATTACTGCTTTTCCTGCTTCCCAAAGGAGACACGCTGAAGTTTCAGGCATGTCATTTTTTTCTATATAAATTGACCATTCTTTTTTAAAATAATCAATAAACTCAGGATCTTTCAATAAAGAGGTGTTAAATCTCCAGCTTTTACCAATCGGTTTATTATTTTTGATTCTCAGACTGAATGAAACTGGTGCGTGATCGCTGATGCTGATAGGATGTATCTGAGTCTCTGAAATGTCGCCCATTAGTGAATTACTATTTAAAATATAATCTAGTCTAGAGAAGGAGTGGTGAACTGAAGAGAAGAAGGTGTATTCTCTTAGTTTAGGATGGTGAGAGCGCCAAGCATCGCAAAGACCAAAATCCTTCATGTACTGTTTGATAGTTTCTGACGACTGCCAGACTCGATGACTACCTGATGTGCTGCAGCGATCTTGTTCAGTCAAGACTACATTAAAATCACCAGCTAGCACTATTCTGTTATCTGAATAATTCTGGAGTGTAGCAAACAGGGAGTGGAAAAAGGAGGGATCATCTGCATTGGGGCCGTACACATTGGTAATACATAATTTGATATTCTTTCATTCTTCTTTACAAAGACTGCATTAGATCAACTAAATCCGCATACTACTCTGCTATTATCTGCACTAATGAAGGAAATTCCAAATCTCTTTTTTCTTTGTTCAATAAAATTACTAGACCCCCGGACTCTTTTCCCTCACATCTCAACTCAACTGACTTCTGTAACTTCCTTCTGTCCTACTTCACCTCAAAAATTGACAATATCCACCAACAACTCACTTCTGAAGGAGCTGCAGCTTCCACTGCGGACTTTCTTTCTCCATCTTTCTCCATCATTCATTCATTCTCAAGCTTCACCCTTCCTTCTCAAACTAACATATCTGAACTGATTCAGAAAGCCAAACCCTCCACCAGCCCACTTGACCCGATCCCAACAGTCTTGGTAAAGTCCTGTCTCTCCTCACTCTCTCCACACATCACTGCCATAATTCACTCCTCCCTCATGACCGGACATGTTCCACTGGCCTTCAAATCAGCTGCCGTCACACCGATCTTAAAAAAACCTGGCGCTGATCCATCTGATCCTAATAACCTCCGTCCAATTTCCAATCTTCCCTTCATCTCCAAAATCCTTGAAAAGGTTGTTGCCTCCCAGCTTCACCAACACCTCTCTATCAATAATCTGTTTGAACACTTCCAGTCCGGCTTTCGTCCACTCCACAGCACAGAATCAGCTCTTCTGAAAATAACAAATGACCTTCTGTTGGCAGCTGATTCTGGCCTCATCACCATCCTTATTCTCCTCGATCTTACTGCAGCATTTGATACTATTTCTCACAGCACCCTCCTTAATAGACTGGCATCCATTGGCGTCTCTCATACTCCTCTTACCTGGTTCACTTCATACCTGTCCGACCGCACACAGTTCATTCACATTAAGGATCATTCATCACAATCACTCCCTGTAACAGCCGGTGTGCCCCAAGGTTCTGTCCTGGGGCCTCTTCTGTTTATCATTTATATCCTCCCGCTTGGTCATATTTTCCGTAAATACAATATCAATTTTCACTCTTATGCTGACGATACACAGCTCTACATCTCATCAAAACCAAACTCTTCTGTTCCGCCTTCATCCCTCTCTGACTGTCTTCTTGAAGTCAAGACATAGTTCTCTTCCAATTTTCTTAAACTCAATAGCAGCAAAACAGAAGTTCTCCTTGTCGGCACACCCACTATTCTAACCAAATCTCACAGTTTCTCTGTTAACATTGACAGCTCCACTATTCTCCCTTCCCCTCAGGTAAAGAGTCTCGGCGTCATTTTCGATAGCACCCTTTCATTTCATTCACACATTAATAGCATCACTCGGTCTGCCTACTTCCACCTCCGAAATATCAACCACTTGCGTTCATCTCTCACTCCACATGCTGCAGCTATCCTCGTCCACAGTCTGGTCACCTCAAGAATCGATTATTGCAATTCACTTCTTTTTGGTCTCCCCGATAAATCACTTCATAAATTACAGCTTCTTCAGAACTCTGCTGCCCGGATTATCACTTGCACACCTTCTTTTCAACACATCACACCGGTTCTTAAACAACTTCACTGGCTCCCTATAAAATTCAGAGTTAACTACAAGATCCTGCTTTTCACCTTCAAATGTCTCCATAATCTGGCCCCTCCATATCTGTCTGACCTACTCCATATAGCTACTCCCTCCCGCACTCTCAGATCATCTTCCACCATTCACCTTTCTGTGCCCCGTGCCCGTCTCACTACCATGGGGAGCAGAGCGACAGTTATGGAACACACTCCCACCTGAACTCCGTAACATTGACTCACTCCCATCTTTTAAATCACAACTTAAAACTCATCTGTTCAAACTGGCCTTTTCATCTTAATGTTTTTAACTGTTTGTTGCATGATGTTTGTTTTGATGTTTGTTTTATGTTTATAACTGTTTTAATTGTTTTGTTTTTAACTGTTTTAATTGTTTTGTGAGGTGACCTTGGGTCTTGAAAGGCGCCTTGAAATAAAATTTATTATTATTATTATTATTATTATATTACAAATAGATAATAAAGTTATCAGAAATCTGCCTTCCGGATCCACTACTGTGCTATCTATGTCAAAATTTAGTCTCTTATTAATAAGAGTAGCTACTCCTCTCTGCCTAGAATTATAACAGGCTGAGTAAACATGAGGAAACTGAGCTGTTTTAAGAAGATCTATGGTTGAGTTTGTTAAATGAGTCTCTTGTAGTAAGACAATGTCAGCCTGCAGCTCCTGTAATTTATTAAAGATCTTCAACCTCTTCTCCCTGGAACCGGCTCCATGTACATTCCAACAGACGATTTTTAACATGGTTATTGTGAACGGTTTAATGCTTCATGCGTGTTACTGACGCGTGTGTCTTTGTGCGCCCCTCTTGCGTGTTCGCGCGTGTTTGCATGCAGCCTGATTGCGCGCGTTTGTCCGTATGTTAAATGTCCGTATATGTAGTCTACCTTAATGCGTGTTCTCTCATACATAAAACGCGAGTGTTTATATGTATCATGTATGGTGCGGCTGTGCGTCCTGACGGTGTTCGACCGGCTACGTGCGCTGCTGATATTACGAGCTAGATTACAATTAACAGTGAAGACGTGAAATAGATAGTGAAAAGTGAAAAGTGAGAAGAGTGGTGAAACAGAAAAAAATACATCGATCTAGGTGTAGAGGCTGTGGTGAGACGAGCAGTGTGTTCTACTGTCAGTGATCTATAATGGCGAGTTAAGAGTGATCATTTGGAGAGATTGACTTACAGCACCTGGGATCAGAAGAGCCACGGAGTGATGTCCGGGTCGCGGTACAGTTGTCCATTAATAAACAGTTTATCCACCGCGATGACAGCGCGAGCGCCATTAGCCATAGATTTCCTTCTGATGGGAAACAGGACTCTCCGTCGGTCCAGAATCTCTCTCGGATATTGGTCGTTTACTCCGAAGTTGGTCCCCTTCAGTTCGCGGCCCTGGTTCTTCACCTGCTCCTTCTGTTTGAAGCTGACGAACTTCGCTACTATGGGTCTTGGTCTGCTGGACCCGGGTTTCCTCCCGCCGAGCCGATGGACTCTGTGAAAGGAGATGTTTTTCACCGTTTCCTCCGGGAGCTTCAGGTGGGTTTTGATGAAGTTTTTCACCGTGGTCTCGGGGTCCTCCTCCGTCTGCTCTGGAATCCCTGCAAACACCAGGTTCTCTCTCATGCTCCGCGCCTGCAGATCGATCACCGTTTCCTTAATCTTCTTATTTTCATCTGAGAGACGGGTCAAGCCCTCGGTGAGGGATTTTACCGTCTCTCTGAGACCGGCATTTTCTGCAGCCAGACTTTCCACCTGCTTCTGGCTGAATTCTAATGATTCAGGTAGCGCCTGGAACTCCTTGTGGAGAATTTCTACCAGACTCAAACGCGCATCAAAACTACTGAGTTTCTTATCTATGGAGATCAGAACATCTGTTGAGTCGTTCCCCGTTGGTGAAATAGCTCCAGGTGAATCCTCATTTCGCTGTCTCTTGGACTTAGATGCGGTGGAGGGGGTTGACGTGTTGTTTGGTTTCCCCATGACGATTCTGTCGTAACAACGATCTATAAAATCTGTCAGGCTGGCCAAATCCTCCCCGCTGTGCTCCAGAGCGTACCTTTTAAAGACACTATAGTCCTACTTTAAAGAATATTTTGATTAAGTTGGCACAAAATACAATCGAATGAAAGTAGAAATGTTTGGGCGCGCCTAGTTTGAATCTGCCGTCTCCCCCGGAACTACGTCACCTACAGCATTAGCGTCACTTACCTGCCACCACCCTCCTCCTTAGGCAGTCTTTTCTCACACCTCCACTTCACAACCTTTTCTCAAACCTCCACTTCACAGTCTTTTCTCACACCTCCACTTCACAACTTTTTCTCACACCTCCACTTCACAACCTTTTCTCACACCTCCACTTGACAACCTTTTCTCACACCTCCACTTCACAACCTTTTCTCACTCCTACACTTCACAGCCCTTTCTCACACCTCCACTTCATAGCCTTTTCTCACTCCTTCACTTCACAACCTTTTCTCACACCTCCACTTCACAACCTTTTCTCACTCTTCCACTTCACAGTCTTTTCTCACACCTCCACTTCACAGTCTTTTCTCACACCTCCACCTTACAACCTTTTCTCACATCTCCAATTCACAGTCTTTTCTCACACCTCCACTTCACAGTCTTTTCTCACACCTCCACTTCACATCCTTTTCTCACACCTCCACTTCACATCCTTTTCTCACACCGCCACCTCACAGTCTGTTCTCACACCTCCACTTCACATCCTTTTTTCACACCTCCACTTAACATCCTTTTCTCACACCTCCAGTTCACAACCTTTTCTCACACCTCCACTTCACAGTTTTTTCTCACTCCTCCAGTTCACATCGTTTTCTCACACCTCCACTTCATACCTCCACTTCACAGTCTTTTCTCACACCTCCACTTCACATCCTTTTTTCACACCTCCACTTCACATCCTTTTCTCACACCTCCACTTCACAACCTTTTCTCACACCTCCACTTCACAGTTTTTTCTCACACCTCCACTTCACACCCCTTTCTCACTCCTCCACTTCACAACCTTTTCTCACACCTCCACTTCACATCCTTTTCTCACACCTCCACTTCACAGCCTTTTCTCACACCTCCATTTCACATCCTTTTCTTACACCTCCACTTCACATCCTTTTCTCACTCCTCCACTTCACAGCCCTTTCTCACACCTCCACTTCACAGTCTTTTCTCACACCTCCACTTCACAACCTTTTCTCACTCCTGCACTTCACACCCTTTTCTCACACCTCCACTTCACATCCTTTTCTCACACCTCCACTTCACACCTCCACTTCACAGTCTTTTCTCACACCTCCACTTCACAGTCTTTTCTCACACCTCCACTTCACAGCCTTTTCTCACACCTCCACTTCACGCCCTTTTCTCACACCTCCACTTCACAACCTTTTCCCACTCCTCCACTTCACAACCTTTTCTCACACCTCCACTTCACACCCTTTTCTCACACCTCCACTTCACATCCTTTTTTCACACCTCCACTTCACATCCTTTTCTCACTCCTCCACTTCACAACCTTTTCTCTCTCCTCCACTTTACAGCCTTTTCTCACACCTCCACTTCACATCCTTTTAACGAAACAGACTCCATAACACAAAGATCAAAGGCATTATTAAAGTAAAGATACTAAATAAACCCAGCATAATAGATAGATGAAAGGCTATCTTGAAGTGGATAAACTGAATGAACCACCATAATAGATAGGTCAAATGCTTTATTAAAGTCAAGAAAGGACATAACGCCACGGTATCAGATAGATCAAAAGCTTTATAAAGGTCAAGAAAAGAAAAAAAGCCACCATAATAAATAGATCAACGGCATTCTTAAAGTCAAGAACAAAAGAAAGCCACAATGATAGATAGATCAAAGGCTTTATTAAAGTTAAGAAAAGAAATAAAGCCAGCATAATAGATAGATCAAAGGCTTTATTAAATTCCAGGAAGGACATCACACCACCATAACAGATAGATGAAAAGATTTATTAAATTCAAGAAACTAAATAAAGCCACCATGATAAATAGATCAACGGCATTATTAAAGACAAGAAACGAAATAAAGCCAGCACAATAGATAGATGAAAAGCTTTATGAAAGTCAAGAAAATAAACAGACTCCATAACAGACAGATCAAAGGCTTTATTAAAGTCAATAAACTGAATAAACCACCATAATAGATAGATGAAAGGCTTTATTAAAGTCAAGAAAAGACTTAACGCCACCGTAACAGATAGATCAAAGTTTTTCTTAAAGTCAATAAACTGAATAAACCACCGTAACAGATAGATCAAAGGCATTATTGAAGTCAAGAAATGAAATAAAGCCATAATGATAGATAGATCAAAGGCTTTAATAAAGTGAAGAAAAAAAATAAAGCCAGCATAATAGATAGTATTAAGGCTTTATTAAAGTCAAGAAAGGCCATGACGCCACGGTAACAGATAGATCGAAGGCTTTATTAATGTCAAAAACTGAAATAAAGCCAGCATAATAGATAGATCAGAGGCATTATTAAAGTCATTGAACGAAATAAAGCCAGTATAATAGATAGATCAACGGCTTTCTTAAAGTGAATTAACTGAATAAACCACCATAATAGATAGATCAAAGGCTTTATTAAAGTCAAGAAAGGCCATGACGCCACGGTAACAGATAGATCAAAGGCTTTATTAACGTCAAAAACTGAATAAACCACCATAATAGATAGGTCAAAGGCTTTATTAAGTCAAGAAAAGAAATGAAGCCAGCATAATATATAGATCAAAGGCGTAATTAAAGTCAAAAACTAAAATAAAGCCACCATAACAAATTGATCAAAGGCATTATTAAAGTCAAGAAACTAAATAAAGCCAGCATAATAGAAAGATCAAAGGCTTTATTAAAGACAAGAAAGGACTTAACGCCACTGTAACAGATAGATCAAAGTTTTTCTTAAGATCAATGAACAGAATAAACCACCATAATAGATAGATCAAAGCTTTATTAAAATCAAAAACTGAAATAAAGCCAAAATAATGAATAGATCAAAGGCATTATTAAAGTCAAGAAACGAAATAAAACCAGCATAATAATTGGATTGAAAGCTTTATTAAAGTCAATAAACTGAATAAACCACCATAATAGAAAGATGAAAGACTTTATTAAAGTGAAGAAAAGAAATAGACTCCATAAGAGACAGATCAAAGGCTTTATTAAAGTAAAGAAACTAAATAAAGCCACGATAATAAATAGATCAAAGGCATTATTAAAGTCAAGAAACGAAATAAAGCCAGCATAATAAATAGATCAAAGGCTTTATTAAAGTCAATAAACTGAAAAAAAAACCCACCATAATAGATAGATCAAAGGCTTTATTAAATTCAAGGAAGGACATAACACCACCATAACAGATAGATCAACGACTTTCTTAAAGTCGATAAACTGTATAAACTACCATAATAGACAGATCAAAGGCTTTATTAAAGTCAAAAACTGAAATAAAGCCAAAAAAATAAATAGATCAAAGGCATTATTAAAGTCAAGAAACGAAATGAAGCCAGCATAGTAGATAGATCAAAGGCTTTATTAAATTGAAGGAAGGACATAACACCACCATCACAGATAGATGAAAGGATTTATTAAAGTCAACAAACGAAACAGACTCCATAACACACAGATCAAAGGTGTGATTAAAGTCAAGAAACTAAATAAAGCCACCATAATAGATAGATCAAAGGCATTATTAAAGTCAAGAAATGAAACAGACTCCATAACAGATAGATCAAACGCTTTATTAAAATCAATAAACTGAATAAACCACCATAATAGATAGATCAATTAAATTCAAGGAAAGACATAACACCACCATAACAGATAGATCAACGGCTTTCTTAAAGTCAATAAACTGAATAAACCACCATAATAGATAGATGAAAGGCTTTTATTAAATTCAATGAAGGACATAACACCACCATAACAGATAGATCAACGGCTTTCTTAAAGTCAATAAACTGAATAAACCACCATAATAGATAGGTCAAAGGCTTTATTTAAGTCAAAAACTTAAATAAAGCCAAAATAATAAATAGATCAAAGGCATTATTAAAGTCAAGAAACGAAATGAAGCCAGCATAAAAGATAGATCAAAGGCTTTATTAAATTGAAGGAAGGACATAACACCACCATAACAGATAGATCAAAGTCTTTATTAAAATCAATAAACTGAATAAACCACCATAATAGATAGATCAAAGGCTTTATTAAATTCAAGGATGGACATAACACCACCATAACAGATAGATCAACGGCTTTCTTAAAGTCAATAAACTGTATAAACAACCATAACAGATAGATCAAAGGCTTTATTAAAGTCAAAAACTGAAATAAAGCCAAAATAATAAATAGATCAAAGGCATTATTAAAGTCAAGAAACGAAATGAAGCCAGCATAAAAGATAGATCAAAGGGTTTATTAAATTGAAAGAAGGACATAACACCACCATAACAGATAGATCAAAGGATTTATTAAAGTCAAGAAATGAAACAGACTCAATATCACACAGATCAAAGGTGTGATTAAAGTCAAGAAACTAAATAAAGCCACCATAATAGATAGATCAAAGGCATTATTAAAGTCAAGAAATGAAACAGACTCCATAACAGATAGATCAAACGCTTTATTAAAATCAATAAACTGAATAAACCACCATAATAGATAGATCAATTAAATTCAAGGAAAGACATAACACCACCATAACAGATAGATCAACGGCTTTCTTAAAGTCAATAAACTGAATAAACCACCATAATAGATAGATGAAAGGCTTTTATTAAATTCAATGAAGGACATAACACCACCATAACAGATAGATCAACGGCTTTCTTAAAGTCAATAAACTGAATAAACCACCATAATAGATAGGTCAAAGGCTTTATTTAAGTCAAAAACTTAAATAAAGCCAAAATAATAAATAGATCAAAGGCATTATTAAAGTCAAGAAACGAAATGAAGCCAGCATAAAAGATAGATCAAAGGCTTTATTAAATTGAAGGAAGGACATAACACCACCATAACAGATAGATCAAAGTCTTTATTAAAATCAATAAACTGAATAAACCACCATAATAGATAGATCAAAGGCTTTATTAAATTCAAGGATGGACATAACACCACCATAACAGATAGATCAACGGCTTTCTTAAAGTCAATAAACTGTATAAACAACCATAACAGATAGATCAAAGGCTTTATTAAAGTCAAAAACTGAAATAAAGCCAAAATAATAAATAGATCAAAGGCATTATTGAAGTCAAGAAACGAAATGAAGCCAGCATAAAAGATAGATCAAAGGCTTTATTAAATTGAAGGAAGGACATAACACCACCATAACAGATAGATCAAAGGATTTATTAAAGTCAAGAAATGAAACAGACTCAATATCACACAGATCAAAGGTGTGATTAAAGTCAAGAAACTAAATAAAGCCACCATAATAGATAGATCAAAGGCTTTTATTAAATTCAAGGAAGGACATAACACCACCATAACAGATAGATCAACGGCTTTCTTGAAGTCAATAAAGTGAATAAACCACCATAATAGATAGGTCAAAGGCTTTATTTAAGTCAAAAACTTAAATAAAGCCAAAATAATAAACAGAACAAAGGCATTATTAAAGTCAAGAAATGAAATAAAGCCAGCATAATAGATAGATCAAAGACTTTATTAAAGTCAAGAAAGGACTTAACGCCAGTGTAACAGATAGATCAAAGTTTTTCTAAAAATCAATGAACAGAATAAACCACCAAAAAAGATAGATCAACGGCTTTATTAAAGTCAAAAACTGAAAAAAAGCCACCATCATAAATAGATCAAAGGCTTTATTAAAGTCAAGAAAAGAAACAGACTCCATAATAGACAGATCAAAGGCTTTATTAAAGTCAAAAACTGAAATAAAGCCACCAGAATAAATAGATCAAAGGCATTATTAATGTCAAGAAACGAAATGAAGCCAACATAATAGATAGATCAAAGGCTTTATTAAATTCAAGGAAGGACATAACACCACCATAACAGATAGATCAACGGCTTTCTTGAAGTCAATAAACCGAATAAACCACCATAATAGATAGATCAAAGGCTTTATTAAAGTCAAAAACTGAAATAAAGCCAAAATAATAAACAGATCAAAGGCATTATTAAAGTCAAGAAACGAAATGAAGCCAGCATAATAATTGGATCGAAGGCTTTATTAAAGTCAATAAACTGAAAAAAAACCACCATAATAGATAGATCAAAGGCTTTATTAAATTCAAGGAAGGACATAACACCACCATAACAGATAGATCACCGGCTTTCTTAAAGTCAATAAACTGTATAAACCACCATAACCGATAGATCGAAGGCTTTATTAAAGTCAAAAACTGAAATAAAGCCAAAATAATAAATAGATCAAAGGCATTATTAAAGTCAAGAAACGAAATGAAGCCAGCATAAAAGATAGATCAAAGGGTTTATTAAATTGAGAGAAGGACATAACACCACCATAACAGTTTGATCAAAGGATTTATTAAAGTCAAGAAATGAAACAGACTCAATATCACACAGATCAAAGGCGTGATTAAAGTCAAGAAACTAAATAAAGCCACCATAATAGATAGATCAAAGGCTTTATTAAATTTAAGGAAGGACATAACACCACCATAACAGATAGATCAACGGCTTTCTTGAAGTCAATAAACTGAATAAACCACCATAATAGATAGGTCAAAGGCTTTATTAAAGTGAAAAACTGAAATAAAGCCAAAATAATAAATAGATCAAAGGCATTATTGAAGTCAAGAAACGAAATGAAGCCAGCATAATAATTGGATCGAAGGCTTTATTAAAGTCAATAAAGTGAATAAACCAAAATAATAGAAAGATGAAAGACTTTATTAAAGTGAAGAAAAGAAATAGACTCCATAAGAGACAGATCAAAGGCTTGATTAAAGTAAAGAAACTAAATAAAGCCATGATAATAAATAGATCAAAGGCATTATTAAAGTCAAGAAACGAAATAAAGCCAGCATAAGAAATAGATCAAAGGCTTTATTAAAGTCAATAAACTGAAAAAAACCCACCATAATAGATAGATCAAAGGCTTTATTAAATTGAAGGAAGGACATAACACCACCATAACAGATAGATCAAAGAATTTATTAAAGTCAAGAAACGAAACAGACTCCATATCACACAGATCAAAGGCGTGATTAAAGTCAAGAAACTAAATAAAGCCACCATAATAGATAGATCAAAGGCTTTTATTAAATTCAAGGAAGGACATAACACCACCATAACAGATAGATCAACGGCTTTCTTGAAGTCAATAAACTGAATAAACCACCATAATAGATAGGTCAAAGGCTTTATTTAAGTCAAAAACTTAAATAAAGCCAAAATAATAAACAGATCAAAGGCATTATTAAAGTCAAGAAATGAAATAAAGCCAGCATAATAGATAGATAAAAGACTTTATTAAAGTCAAGAAAGGACTTAACGCCAGTGTAACAGATAGATCAAAGTTTTTTCTAAAAATCAATGAACAGAATAAACCACCAAAAAAGATAGATCAACGGCTTTATTAAAGTCAAAAACTGAAAAAAAAGCCACCATCATAAATAGATCAAAGGCTTTATTAAAGTCAAGAAAAGAAACAGACTCCATAATAGACAGATCAAAGGCTTTATTAAAGTCAAAAACTGAAATAAAGCCACCAGAATAAATAGATCAAAGGCATTATTAATGTCAAGAAACGAAATGAAGCCAACATAATAGATAGATCAAAGGCTTTATTAAATTCAAGGAAGGACATAACACCACCATAACAGATAGATCAACGGCTTTCTTGAAGTCAATAAACCGAATAAACCACCATAATAGATAGATCAAAGGCTTTATTAAAGTCAAAAACTGAAATAAAGCCAAAATAATAAACAGATCAAAGGCATTATTAAAGTCAAGAAACGAAATGAAGCCAGCATAATAATTGGATCGAAGGCTTTATTAAAGTCAATAAACTGAATAAAACACCATAATAGAAAGATGAAAGACTTTATCAAAGTGAAGAAACTAAATAAAGCCACGATAATAAATGGATCAAAGGCTTTATTAAAGTCAATAAACTGAAAAAAAACCACCATAATAGATAGATCAAAGGCTTTATTAAATTCAAGGAAGGACATAACACCACCATAACAGATAGATCACCGGCTTTCTTAAAGTCAATAAACTGTATAAACCACCATAACCGATAGATCGAAGGCTTTATTAAAGTCAAAAACTGAAATAAAGCCAAAATAATAAATAGATCAAAGGCATTATTAAAGTCAAGAAACGAAATGAAGCCAGCATAAAAGATAGATCAAAGGGTTTATTAAATTGAGAGAAGGACATAACACCACCATAACAGTTTGATCAAAGGATTTATTAAAGTCAAGAAATGAAACAGACTCAATATCACACAGATCAAAGGCGTGATTAAAGTCAAGAAACTAAATAAGGCCACCATAATAGATAGATCAAAGGCTTTATTAAATTTAAGGAAGGACATAACACCACCATAACAGATAGATCAACGGCTTTCTTGAAGTCAATAAACTGAATAAACCACCATAATAGATAGGTCAAAGGCTTTATTAAAGTGAAAAACTGAAATAAAGCCAAAATAATAAATAGATCAAAGGCATTATTGAAGTCAAGAAACGAAATGAAGCCAGCATAATAATTGGATCGAAGGCTTTATTAAAGTCAATAAAGTGAATAAACCAAAATAATAGAAAGATAAAAAGACTTTATTAAAGTGAAGAAAAGAAATAGACTCCATAAGAGACAGATCAAAGGCTTGATTAAAGTAAAGAAACTAAATAAAGCCATGATAATAAATAGATCAAAGGCATTATTAAAGTCAAGAAACGAAATAAAGCCAGCATAAGAAATAGATCAAAGGCTTTATTAAAGTCAATAAACTGAAAAAAAAACCACCATAATAGATAGATCAAAGGCTTTATTAAATTCAAGGAAGGACATAACACCACCATAACAGATAGATCAACGGCTTTATTAAAGTGAAAAACTGAAATAAAGCCAAAAAAAATAAATAGATCAAAGGCATTATTAAAGTCAAGAAAAGAAATGAAGCCAGCATAGTAGATAGATCAAAGGCTTTATTAAATTCAAGGAAGGACATAACACCACCATAACAGATAGATCAACGGCTTTCTTGAAGTCAATAAAGTGAATAAACCACCATAATAGATAGGTCAAAGGCTTTATTTAAGTCAAAAACTTAAATAAAGCCAAAATAATAAACAGAACAAAGGCATTATTAAAGTCAAGAAATGAAATAAAGCCAGCATAATAGATAGATCAAAGACTTTATTAAAGTCAAGAAAGGACTTAACGCCAGTGTAACAGATAGATCAAAGTTTTTCTAAAAATCAATGAACAGAATAAACCACCAAAAAAGATAGATCAACGGCTTTATTAAAGTCAAAAACTGAAAAAAAGCCACCATCATAAATAGATCAAAGGCTTTATTAAAGTCAAGAAAAGAAACAGACTCCATAATAGACAGATCAAAGGCTTTATTAAAGTCAAAAACTGAAATAAAGCCACCAGAATAAATAGATCAAAGGCATTATTAATGTCAAGAAACGAAATGAAGCCAACATAATAGATAGATCAAAGGCTTTATTAAATTCAAGGAAGGACATAACACCACCATAACAGATAGATCAACGGCTTTCTTGAAGTCAATAAACCGAATAAACCACCATAATAGATAGATCAAAGGCTTTATTAAAGTCAAAAACTGAAATAAAGCCAAAATAATAAACAGATCAAAGGCATTATTAAAGTCAAGAAACGAAATGAAGCCAGCATAATAATTGGATCGAAGGCTTTATTAAAGTCAATAAACTGAATGAAACACCATAATAGAAAGATGAAAGACTTTATCAAAGTGAAGAAACTAAATAAAGCCACGATAATAAATAGATCAAAGGCATTATTAAAGTCAAGAAACGAAATAAAGCCAGCATAATAAATAGATCAAAGGCTTTATTAAAGTCAATAAACTGAAAAAAAACCACCATAATAGATAGATCAAAAGCTTTATTAAATTCAAGGAAGGACATAACACCACCATAACAGATAGATCACCGGCTTTCTTAAAGTCAATAAACTGTATAAACCACCATAACCGATAGATCGAAGGCTTTATTAAAGTCAAAAACTGAAATAAAGCCAAAATAATAAATAGATCAAAGGCATTATTAAAGTCAAGAAACGAAATGAAGCCAGCATAAAAGATAGATCAAAGGGTTTATTAAATTGAGAGAAGGACATAACACCACCATAACAGTTTGATCAAAGGATTTATTAAAGTCAAGAAATGAAACAGACTCAATATCACACAGATCAAAGGCGTGATTAAAGTCAAGAAACTAAATAAAGCCACCATAATAGATAGATCAAAGGCTTTATTAAATTTAAGGAAGGACATAACACCACCATAACAGATAGATCAACGGCTTTCTTGAAGTCAATAAACTGAATAAACCACCATAATAGATAGGTCAAAGGCTTTATTAAAGTGAAAAACTGAAATAAAGCCAAAATAATAAATAGATCAAAGGCATTATTGAAGTCAAGAAACGAAATGAAGCCAGCATAATAATTGGATCGAAGGCTTTATTAAAGTCAATAAAGTGAATAAACCAAAATAATAGAAAGATGAAAGACTTTATTAAAGTGAAGAAAAGAAATAGACTCCATAAGAGACAGATCAAAGGCTTGATTAAAGTAAAGAAACTAAATAAAGCCATGATAATAAATAGATCAAAGGCATTATTAAAGTCAAGAAACGAAATAAAGCCAGCATAAGAAATAGATCAAAGGCTTTATTAAAGTCAATAAACTGAAAAAAAAACACCATAATAGATAGATCAAAGGCTTTATTAAATTGAAGGAAGGACATAACACCACCATAACAGATAGATCAAAGAATTTATTAAAGTCAAGAAACGAAACAGACTCCATATCACACAGATCAAAGGCGTGATTAAAGTCAAGAAACTAATAAAGCCACCATAATAGATAGATCAAAGGCTTTTATTAAATTCAAGGAAGGACATAACACCACCATAACAGATAGATCAACGGCTTTCTTGAAGTCAATAAACTGAATAAACCACCATAATAGATAGGTCAAAGGCTTTATTTAAGTCAAAAACTTAAATAAAGCCAAAATAATAAACAGATCAAAGGCATTATTAAAGTCAAGAAATGAAATAAAGCCAGCATAATAGATAGATAAAAGACTTTATTAAAGTCAAGAAAGGACTTAACGCCAGTGTAACAGATAGATCAAAGTTTTTCTAAAAATCAATGAACAGAATGAACCACCAAAAAAGATAGATCAACGGCTTTATTAAAGTCAAAAACTGAAAAAAAGCCACCATCATAAATAGATCAAAGGCTTTATTAAAGTCAAGAAAAGAAACAGACTCCATAATAGACAGATCAAAGGCTTTATTAAAGTCAAAAACTGAAATAAAGCCACCAGAATAAATAGATCAAAGGCATTATTAATGTCACGAAACGAAATGAAGCCAACATAATAGATAGATCAAAGGCTTTATTAAATTCAAGGAAGGACATAACACCACCATAACAGATAGATCAACGGCTTTCTTGAAGTCAATAAACCGAATAACCCACCATAATAGATAGATCAAAGGCTTTATTAAAGTCAAAAACTGAAATAAAGCCAAAATAATAAACAGATCAAAGGCATTATTAAAGTCAAGAAACGAAATGAAGCCAGCATAATAATTGGATCGAAGGCTTTATTAAAGTCAATAAACTGAATAAAACACCATAATAGAAAGATGAAAGACTTTATCAAAGTGAAGAAACTAAATAAAGCCACGATAATAAATGGATCAAAGGCATTATTAAAGTCAAGAAACGAAATAAAGCCAGCATAATAAATAGATCAAAGGCTTTATTAAAGTCAATAAACTGAAAAAAAACCACCATAATAGATAGATCAAAGGCTTTATTAAATTCAAGGAAGGACATAACACCACCATAACAGATAGATCACCGGCTTTCTTAAAGTCAATAAACTGTATAAACCACCATAACCGATAGATCGAAGGCTTTATTAAAGTCAAAAACTGAAATAAAGCCAAAATAATAAATAGATCAAAGGCATTATTAAAGTCAAGAAACGAAATGAAGCCAGCATAAAAGATAGATCAAAGGGTTTATTAAATTGAGAGAAGGACATAACACCACCATAACAGTTTGATCAAAGGATTTATTAAAGTCAAGAAATGAAACAGACTCAATATCACACAGATCAAAGGCGTGATTAAAGTCAAGAAACTAAATAAAGCCACCATAATAGATAGATCAAAGGCTTTATTAAATTTAAGGAAGGACATAACACCACCATAACAGATAGATCAACGGCTTTCTTGAAGTCAATAAACTGAATAAACCACCATAATAGATAGGTCAAAGGCTTTATTAAAGTGAAAAACTGAAATAAAGCCAAAATAATAAATAGATCAAAGGCATTATTGAAGTCAAGAAACGAAATGAAGCCAGCATAATAATTGGATCGAAGGCTTTATTAAAGTCAATAAAGTGAATAAACCAAAATAATAGAAAGATGAAAGACTTTATTAAAGTGAAGAAAAGAAATAGACTCCATAAGAGACAGATCAAAGGCTTGATTAAAGTAAAGAAACTAAATAAAGCCATGATAATAAATAGATCAAAGGCATTATTAAAGTCAAGAAACGAAATAAAGCCAGCATAAGAAATAGATCAAAGGCTTTATTAAAGTCAATAAACTGAAAAAAAACCACCATAATAGATAGATCAAAGGCTTTATTAAATTCAAGGAAGGACATAACACCACCATAACAGATAGATCAACGGCTTTATTAAAGTGAAAAACTGAAATAAAGCCAAAAAAAATAAATAGATCAAAGGCATTATTAAAGTCAAGAAAAGAAATGAAGCCAGCATAGTAGATAGATCAAAGGCTTTATTAAATTGAAGGAAGGACATAACACCACCATTACAGATAGATCAAAGGATTTATTAAAGTCAACAAACGAAACAGACTCCATAACACACAGATCAAAGGCGTGATTAAAGTCAAGAAACTAAATAAGGCCACCATAATAGATAGATCAAAGGCATTATTAAAGTCAAGAAATAAAACAGACTCCATAACAGACAGATCAAAGGCTTTATTAAAGTCAATAAACTGAATAAACCACCATAATAGATAGATGAAACGCTTTATTAAAGTCAAGAAAGGACATAACTCCACGTTAACAGATAGATCAAAGGCTTTATGAAAGTCAAGAAAAGAAAAAAAGTCAGCATAATAGACAGATCAAAGGCTTTATTAAAATCAATAAACTGAATAAACCACCATAATAGATAGATCAAAGGTTTTATTAAATTCAAGGAAGGACATAACACCACCATAACAGATAGATCAACGGCTTTCTTAAAGTCAATAAACTGAAATAAAGCCAAAATAATAAATAGATCAAAGGCATTATTAAAGTCAAGAAACGAAATGAAGCCAGCATAAAAGATAGATCAAAGGGTTTATTAAATTGAGAGAAGGACATAACACCACCATAACAGTTTGATCAAAGGATTTATTAAAGTCAAGAAATGAAACAGACTCAATATCACACAGATCAAAGGCGTGATTAAAGTCAAGAAACTAAATAAAGCCACCATAATAGATAGATCAAAGGCTTTATTAAATTTAAGGAAGGACATAACACCACCATAACAGATAGATCAACGGCTTTCTTGAAGTCAATAAACTGAATAAACCACCATAATAGATAGGTCAAAGGCTTTATTAAAGTGAAAAACTGAAATAAAGCCAAAATAATAAATAGATCAAAGGCATTATTGAAGTCAAGAAACGAAATGAAGCCAGCATAATAATTGGATCGAAGGCTTTATTAAAGTCAATAAAGTGAATAAACCAAAATAATAGAAAGATGAAAGACTTTATTAAAGTGAAGAAAAGAAATAGACTCCATAAGAGACAGATCAAAGGCTTGATTAAAGTAAAGAAACTAAATAAAGCCATGATAATAAATAGATCAAAGGCATTATTAAAGTCAAGAAACGAAATAAAGCCAGCATAAGAAATAGATCAAAGGCTTTATTAAAGTCAATAAACTGAAAAAAAAACACCATAATAGATAGATCAAAGGCTTTATTAAATTCAAGGAAGGACATAACACCACCATAACAGATAGATCAACGGCTTTATTAAAGTGAAAAACTGAAATAAAGCCAAAAAAAATAAATAGATCAAAGGCATTATTAAAGTCAAGAAAAGAAATGAAGCCAGCATAGTAGATAGATCAAAGGCTTTATTAAATTGAAGGAAGGACATAACACCACCATTACAGATAGATCAAAGGATTTATTAAAGTCAACAAACGAAACAGACTCCATAACACACAGATCAAAGGCGTGATTAAAGTCAAGAAACTAAATAAGGCCACCATAATAGATAGATCAAAGGCATTATTAAAGTCAAGAAATAAAACAGACTCCATAACAGACAGATCAAAGGCTTTATTAAAGTCAATAAACTGAATAAACCACCATAATAGATAGATGAAACGCTTTATTAAAGTCAAGAAAGGACATAACTCCACGTTAACAGATAGATCAAAGGCTTTATTAAAGTCAAGAAACGAAATAAAGCCAGCATAATAAATAGATCAAAGGCTTTATTAAAGTCAATAAACTGAAAAAAACCACCATAATAGATAGATCAAAGGCTTTATTAAATTCAAGGAAGGACATAACACCACCATAACAGATAGATCACCGGCTTTCTTAAAGTCAATAAACTGTATAAACCACCATAACAGATAGATCGAAGGCTTTATTAAAGTCAAAAACTGAAATAAAGCCAAAATAATAAATAGATCAAAGGCATTATTAAAGTCAAGAAACGAAATGAAGCCAGCATAAAAGATAGATCAAAGGGTTTATTAAATTGAGAGAAGGACATAACACCACCATAACAGTTTGATCAAAGGATTTATTAAAGTCAAGAAATGAAACAGACTCAATATCACACAGATCAAAGGCGTGATTAAAGTCAAGAAACTAAATAAAGCCACCATAATAGATAGATCAAAGGCTTTATTAAATTTAAGGAAGGACATAACACCACCATAACAGATAGATCAACGGCTTTCTTGAAGTCAATAAACTGAATAAAACCACCATAATAGATAGGTCAAAGGCTTATTAAAGTGAAAAACTGAAATAAAGCCAAATAATAAATAGATCAAAGGCATTATTGAAGTCAAGAAACGAAATGAAGCCAGCATAATAATGGATCGAAGGCTTTATTAAAGTCAATAAGTGAATAAACCAAAATAATAGAAAGATGAAAGACTTTATTAAAGTGAAGAAAAGAAATAGGACTCCATAAGAGACAGATCAAAGGCTTGATTAAAGTAAAGAAACTAAATAAAGCCATGATAATAAATAGATCAAAGGCATTATTAAAGTCAAGAAACGAAATAAAGCCAGCATAAGAAATAGATCAAAGGCTTTATTAAAGTCAAGAAACTGAAAAAAAAACACCATAATAGATAGATCAAAGGCTTTATTAAATTGAAGGAAGGACATAACACCACCATAACAGATAGATCAAAGAATTTATTAAAGTCAAGAAACGAAACAGACTCCATATCACACAGATCAAAGGCGTGATTAAAGTCAAGAAACTAAATAAAGCCACCATAATAGATAGATCAAAGGCTTTTATTAAATTCAAGGAAGGACATAACACCACCATAACAGATAGATCAACGGCTTTCTTGAAGTCAATAAACTGAATAAACCACCATAATAGATAGGTCAAAGGCTTTATTTAAAGTCAAAAACTGAAATAAAGCCAAAATAATAAACAGATCAAAGGCATTATTAAAGTCAAGAAATGAAATAAAGCCAGCATAATAGATAGATAAAAGACTTTATTAAAGTCAAGAAAGGACTTAACGCCGTGTAACAGATAGATCAAAGTTTTTCTAAAATCAATGACAGAATAAACCACCAAAAAAGATAGATCAACGGCTTTATTAAAGTCAAAAACTGAAATAAAGCCACCATCATAAATAGATCAAAGGCTTTATTAAAGTCAAGAAAAGAAACAGACTCCATAATAGACAGATCAAAGGCTTTATTAAAGTCAAAAACTGAAATAAAGCCACCATAATAAATAGATCAAAGGCTTTATTAAAGTCAAGAAATGAAATAAAGCCAGCATAATAATTGGATCGAAGGCTTTATTAAAGTCAATAAACTGAATAAACCACCATAATAGCACAAGATCAAACAGTTTTATAAAGTGAAGAAAAGAAATGAGGACTCCATAAGTAGACAGATCAAGGCTTTATTAAAGTAACAGGAAACTTAAATAAAGCCACGATAATAAACTAGATCAAGGCATATTTAATAGTCAATTAAAACGAAATAAAGCCAGCCTTACTTCAATATAGATCAAAGGCTTTATTAAAAGTCAATAAACTGAAAAAAACCACCATAATAGATCGATCAAGGCTTTATTAAATTCAAGGTAAGGACATAACACCACCACTAATAGATAGATCAAAGGCTTTATTAAAGTCAAACTGAAATTAAAGCCAAAAAATAAATAGATCAAAGCGCATTATTAATAGTCAAGAAACGTAACTGAAGCCAGCATAGTTAGATAGATCAAAGGCTTTATTAAATTGAAGGAAGGACATACCACCACCATTACAGATAGATCCAAGGATTTATTAAAGTCAACAAACGGAAAACAGTACGTCCATAACACACAGATCAAAGGCGTGATTAAAGTCAAGTAACTAAATAAAGCACCATAATAGATAGATCAAAGGCATTATTAAAGTCAAGAAATAAAACAGACTCCATAACAGACATATCAAAGGCTTTATTAAGTCAATAAACTGAATAAACCACCATAATAGATAGATGAAACGCTTTATTAAAGTCAAGAAAGGACATAACGCCACGTTAACAGATAAATCAATGGCTTGATAAAAGTCAAGAAAAGAAAAAAAGTCAGCCATAATAGATAGATCAAGGCTTTATTAATTCAAGAAACGAAATAAAGCCAAAATAATAAATAGATCAAAGGCATTATTGAAGTCAAGAAACGAAATGAAGCCAGCATAAAAGATAGATCAAGGTTTTATTAAATTGAAGGAAGGACATAACACCACAATAACAGATAGATCAAAGGATTTATTAAAGTCAAGAAACAAAACAGACTCCATATCACACAGATCAAAGGCGTGATTAAAGTCAAGAAACTAAATAAAGCCACCATAATAGATAGATCAAAGGCTTTATTAAATTCAAGGAAGGACATAACACCACCATAACAGATAGATCAACGGCTTTCTTAAAGTCAATAAACTGAATAAACCACCATAATAGATAGATCAAAGGCTTTATTAAAGTCAAAACGTGAAATAAAGCCAAAATAATAAACAGATCAAAAAAATTATTAAAGTCAATAAACTGAATAAACCACCATAATAGAAAGATGAAAGACTTTATTAAAGTGAAGAAAAGAAATAGACCATCCATAAGAGACAGATCAAAGCCTTTATTAAAGTAAAGAAACTAAATAAAGCCACCATAATAAATAGATCAAAGGCATTATTAAAGTCAAGAAACAAAATAAAGCCAGCATAATAAATAGATCCAAAGGCTTTATTAAAGTCAATAAACTGAAAAAAAAACCACCATAATAGATAGATCAAAGGCTTATTAAAGTCAAGACATGACATAACACCAACACAATAGATAGGTCAAAGGCTTTATTAAATTCAAGGAAGGACATAACACCACCATAACAGATAGATCAAAGGATTTATTAAAGTCAAGAAACGAAACAGACTCCATAACAGATAGATAAAGGCTTTATTAAAGTCAACAAACGAAATAAAGCCAGCATAGTAAATGGATTAAAGGCTTTATTTAAAATCAAGAAAGGAACTAAACCCACCGTAATATATAAGATCAAAGGGTTTATCAAAGTCAAGAAATGAAATAAAGCTTGCCATAATCATAGAGCCAAAGGCTTTCATTAAGATCAGGACACAACATGACACCAACATAATAGACTAGATCAAATGCTTTATTAAAGTCAAGAAAAGACTTAATGCCACATAATGGATAGATCAAAGACCTTTATTAAAGTCAGACACGAACATAACACCAACACAACTAGATAGATCAAAAGGCTTTATTAAAGGTCCAGAAAAGAAATAATGCCAGCCATAATAGATAGATCAAAGGCTTTATTAAAGTCAATAAACTGAATAAACCGCCATAATAGATTGATCAAAGACTTTATTAAAGTCAAGACATGACATAACACCAACACAATAGATAGATCAAAGGTTTTATTAAATTCAAGGAAGGTCATAACACACCATACCAGATAGATCAACGGATTTATTAAAGTAAAGAACGAAACAGACTCCATAACAGACAGATCAAAGGCTATATTAAAGCTCAAGAAAACTAAATAAAGAAACCATGATAAATAGATCAAAGGCATTAATTAAAGTCAAGAAACTAAATAAAGAAACCATGATAAATAGATCAAAGGCATTATTAAAGTCAAGTAACGAAATATAGCCATGCATAATCAATAGATCAAAGGCTTTATTAAATTCGAAGGAAGGACATAACTACCACCATACAGATTAGATCAAAGGATTTATTAAAGTCAAGAAACGAAAACAGACTGTATAATACACAGAGCAACCGCTTTTTAAAGTCAAGAAACGAAATAAAGCCAGCATAATCATAGATCAAAGGCTTTATTAAAGTCAATAAACTGAATAAACAACCATAACAGATAGATCAAAGGCTTTATAAAAGTCAGAAAAGAAAAAAAGCCACCTTAATAGATAGATCAAGAGGCTTTATTAAAGTCAATGAACTGAATAAGCCACCATAAATGGATAGATCAAAGGTTTTAATTAAAGTCAAGAAAGGACATTTTGCCACCGTAACAGATAGATCAAAGGCTTTAATAAAGTCAAACAACGAAATAAAGCCAGCATAGTAAATGGATCAAAGGCTTTATTAAAGTCAAGAAAGGACCTAAACCCACCGTAATATATAGATCAAAGGCTTTTTTAAAGTCATGAAATGAAATAAGCTTGCATAATAGAGAGAACAAAGGCTTTATTAAGATCAGGACACAACATGACACCAACACAATAGAGAACAAATGCTTATTAAGTCAAGAAAGGACTTAACGCCACATAATAGATAGATCAAAGACTTTAATAAGTCAAGACATGACATAACACCAACACAATAGATAGATCAAAGGCTTTTTTAAATTCACGGAAAGACATAACACCACCATAAAATCAGATAGATCAAAGGATTTATTAAAGTCAAGAAATGAAACAGACTGCATAACACACAGATCAAAGCATTTTAAAGTCAAGAACAAGAAAAAAACCAGCTTAATAGATAGATCAAAGGGTTTATTAAATTAAGGAAGGACATAACACCACCATAACAGATAGATCAAAGGTTTTATTAATGTCAAAACATGAAATAAAGCCACCATAATAGACAGATCAAATGCTTTATTGAAGTCATGAAAAGAAACAGACTCCTAAATAGATAGATCAAAGGCTTTATTAACGTCAAAAAGTGAAATAAAGCCACCATGATAGATAGATAAAAGCCTTTATTAAAGTCAGAGAAAAGAAATAATGCCAGCATTATGAGATAGATCAAAGGCTTTATTGAAGTCAATAAACTGAAATAAACCAGCATAATAGATAGATCAAAGGATTTATTAAAGTCAAGAAAGGACTTTAACGCCACATAATAGATAGATCAAAAGACTTTAATAAAGTCAAGACGTCGACATAACACCAACACAATAGATAGATCAAAGGCTTTATTAAATTCAAGGAAGGTCATAACACCACCATAACCAGATAGAATCAAAGGATTTATTAAAGTCAAGAAACAAAACAGACTCCATAACAGACAGATCAAGAGGCTTTATTAAAGTCAAGAAAACTAAATAAAGAAACATGATAAATAGATCAAATGCATTATTAAAGTCAAGGATCGAAATAAAGCCCAGCATAATCGATAGATCAAAGGCTTTATTAAATTGAAGGAAGGACATAACACCACCATAACAGATAGATCAAAGGATTTATTAAAGTCAAGAAACGAAACAGACTGTATAACACACAGAGCAACCGCCTTTTTAAAGTCAAGAAACGAAATAAAGCCAGCATAATAGATAGATCAAAGGCTTTATTAAAGTCAATAAACTGAATAAACCACCATAATAGATAGATGAAAGGCTTTATTAAAGTCAAGAAAGGACATAACGTCACGTTAACAGATAGATCAAAGGCTTTATAAAAGTCACTAAAGAAAAAGCCACCATAATAGATAGATCAAAGGCTTTATTAAAGTCAATAAACTGAATAAGCCACCATAATAGATAGATCAAAGGTTTTATTAAAGTCAAGAAAGGACATTATGCCACCGTAACAGATAGATCAAAGCTTTATTAAAGTCAACAAACGAAATAAGATCAGCATAGTAAATGGATCAAAGGCTTTATTAAAGTCAAGAAAGGACCCAAACCCACCGTAATATATAGATCAAAGGCTTTATCAAAAGTCAAGAAATGAAATAAAGCTTGCATAATATAGAGCCCCAAAGGCTGTATTAAGATCAGGACACAACATGACACCAACATAATAGAGATCAAATGCTTTATTAAAGTCAAGAAAGGAACTTAACGCCACATAATAGATAGATCAAAGACTTTATTAAAGTCAAGACATGACATAACGTCATTTTGTATGGAAGGTGAATGTCGTGTGATAAGTCGCTCTGCCCGCATCCGGACCCAACTTTCCTTAATTTTATTGGCTTTTAGCACGTTTTAAGTCTGTTTTTAAGCCCTTTTAAAATCTGAATTCGTACAGTCACACTATTTTTGACTGTATCTTTTAATATCCTGGTTTTATAGAGAACAGTTTTAACCAGAAATCAGAGAAGGCTTGACCTGCGTGCAGATCCTGCCTGATCCGCCTGCAACTGGGTCCTCACCTGCCACAACACACAACAGGGCAGCTTTCCTGGCTACCGTGAGTCATGGCTCCACTTACCTCGACATCCAGTTGTGAAAGCTGCATCAACCTGAGCCAGAAGGTGATCGAGCTGGAACAGAGAATTTCCACTCTTTACCAGATCCAGGAGGTCTGAACACGAACTGAATACAATCCTCTCGGCCAAACTAACGCCGCGGCTACCAGTGCTCAGCTAGCCGACACAGCGCCCTATCCAGGTGATGTGTCACGGGCTCCCACCAATAGTTCATCCAGGCACACAAACACAACAGATGCCTGCGTTGCTGGTGCTCCTGTCATTGGTGAGAACCTCTGGTTCCAACTTGGCGCTAGACCCAGAGTTCCGGTCAGCTCCACTCTTAAACTCCACTCCACTGTTAAAGCTGGATTTCCTTCATCTTTTCACGTTGCTTGGACAATATCAGGTAAATGTTTTTATTTCTGGCCCCACCCCCACTTGCGGCAGAGGGATAGGCTGCTTCAGCAGGTTGCTCAGCCTCAACACCTGGCTCTCCTCCGCCTATAGTTCCCACAGCCTGGGTTTTATTAACAACTTTGATGCTTTCTGGGAGCGGAGGCATCTTTTGGGGCTGACGGGCTCCACCTCAACACGCGGGGCTGCCGTCTTCTGTCCGCCAATTTGGCATTTGGTGTACAGCACCACTGCACCCAGCCCACTCATCACACCAAACCCACTGCACCTGCTGACCTGTCCGTCACGGATTGATGTCCCCCTGGTCCCAGCTCCTACTTACTCAGTTTCCACTTTTAACAGCAAAGTTCGCAATACTGGACTTGGACCTAACATTCCTCCACACAGTTCATCAATTTATGTCATTATCACATTCAGAGAGCAACCACACCACACAAACCATATCATACTGTAACATCAATAATCTCAGGCCTCTTCCAAAATGTCAACCAGTACCTGCCTCTTCAGTTCAAATGTCACCAGTCACACTCAACATGGCACTTTTAAATATACACTCTCTGTTAAATAAGTCTTTTATTGTCAATGACCTGATTTTAGACAACAAACTAGACTGTTTGTTTTTAACTGAAACATGGTTGGGTGTGGATGCACCTGTTGTTCTAGCTGAGGCCTCCCCGCCAAATTTTAACTATTCTTTTTCTATAAGAACTGTAGGAAAGGTGGTGGCACAGCATCTTTAACCCTTGCTCTCTTCGCTCATTTCAATGTATACCACAGGCTTTTGGTTTATCTCATACTTTATTTGGTTTGATTTTCTTTCTTTTTTCTTTTTCTTTTTCTTGCCTTTGGGATCGTGTTAGCTCTCTGACCTCTTTTTTTTTTTTTTTTTTTTTTTTTTTTTTTTTTGGAGTTCATCCCTGTTTTATTTTTTTTCTGTACTTTTATTTATTTATTTATTTTTTATTCTTTATTTTTTTTTTGCTGTCAGTCAGGAAACCCAAAAGAACACAAGGACCATGATTTTGTTGCAATGATTTATTGTGTTTCTTTTCTTTTTATTTTTTTACATTTATTTTTTTTTTCTCTGGTCTCCCGGTACGACCGCTCCCGCTGAAGTTTCCGCATCTGCGTTACAGCAAGACGGACAGTACATGACCGCTCGGGTTCTGCACACATATCTCTTACACGCGTAGCACACATTTACCGTTTTACAATCTTTTTTCCAGGGACATATCTGACATCGTTTCCTTTTGCTTTTTTGTTTTTTTGCCGCTGGCAACGCTGTGGCGGGGGACGTGTTTGCATCATCATCGGCGGAGACAGCGGCGTCCTCCTCCTCCTCCTGCTCCTGCTCCTCCTGCTCCTCCTCGACGTGAACAACGTTGGCATCTGAGCACAAGGATGAGGATGTTGTAGTAGGTGCGATGTTGTTGTTGTTCGGATACTCTTCCGGGTCTCTCGTAGTCTCCCCAACACAAGACGCTCGTCCTCGTCCTCGTATTCCTCCTCGTCCTCGTCCTGGTATTCGTCCTCCTCGTCCTCGTCCTCGTCCTCTTTCTTGTTCTCGTTCTCGTTCTCGTTCTTGTTCTTGTTCTTGTTCTTGTTGTGATGCTGCTGCTGCTGCTGCTGCTGCTGCTGCTGCTGCTGCTGATGATGCCGATGCTGATGCTGCTGCTCCTGTGGCTGCTCCTGTGGCTGCTCCTGTGGCTGCCGACGCTGCTGCCGATGCCCTCCTAGGCTCGACAAGCGTTCTGGTTTTCTTGGTTGAGGCGGAGGCAGAGTTGTTGTTTTTTGTTGTTGTTGGAGGCAGAGGCGACGACGACGATGGAAGCTGAAGCCGGAGCCCCGCGGGGCATGTGGGTCCTGCGTCGGATCAAAGGGTCCACGAGCGCTAGTCCCAGCTGCTCCAGAAACAGCCTTCTCTTGTTGCGCTTGCGCTGTAACCAATCCGGATTGATTTCTCGCCACAGCACGAAGGCGTTGTAGCAAGACACGTCGATGATGTTGTGGAAAACGGCCACGGGCCAGCGAGAGGTCATCCTCCGGCAGCTGTACGTGGCTACGCATTTGTCAAGGTTGTCTACGCCTCCCTTGTTGCGATTGTAGCTAAGGATGATCTCGGGCTTTTGGACTCGTTGTTGTTGTTGTTGTTGTTGCTTTCCTCCTCTTCTTTTTCTTCTTGCGCTTCCCTCTTTGCCTCTTGCTGCTGCTGCTGCTGCTGCTGCTGCTGTGCTGCCTGCTGCTGCTGCTGCATCCTCCTCATCCTCCTCCTCCTCAGAAGAAGAAGAAGAATCACGCCCACCACCTGCGCTCCAGCGGCGGCTGCTGCTGCTGCTGCTGCTGCGCTGGTGTCGGTGTTCGCGCGTGCTGAGCAGCACCACCGCTCTGTTCTTTTTAGCTACGTGAGAAACGAGCGCGGCTCGGCTCGTGAACGCGTGCAGGGAAGAAAAGATTTGCCTGCCCTTGACCGCGAGCAAGGCGGCCGGGATCTCCGGTCTGTTCTTTCGAAGCGTACCGACCAAGGTGTTGTTGCGGTCCGCCGGAGAGAGGAGTTTCATAGCGAGATCGTAGGACGTGAAGAAATTATCACACGTGATGTTGCGGTCCCTGAGTCCCTCGGTCACTTCGAGCACGACTCTGGTGCCCAGGTTTTTCTCAGCAGCAGCAGCGGCAGCGGCAACAGTCACAGGAGCAGCAGCCACAGTTGTTGTTGTTGTTGTTGTTGCCTCCGTTGTTTGTTTTTGTTTTTGTCTTTTCCCTGTGTAGATTTGCATCTTCCACGCGTAGCTGGACCTGGCGTCGCACGCTACCCACGATTTGATTCCATATTTGGCTGGTTTGTTGGGCATGTACTGGCGGAATGGACAACGACCTGGTGTTGTGAGAGGTGGCGTTGGTGGTGATGGTGATGGTGATGATGGTGGTGATGGTGATGGTGATGATGGTGGTGGTGATGATGATGGTGATGGTGGTGGTGATGGTGGTGGTGGTGATGGTGATGGTGGTCATTGAAGAGAAAAAGGGGGAAAAAACGATGTCCAAGAACAACAACAAAAAAAAAAGAAAGAAAAAAAGAAAAAAGAAAAGGACACAGACGATAAAAAAAAGTAGTTATTATCATCATCATCATCATCATCATCATCATCATAACACTCATTCATTCATTCATTCATTCATTCATTCATTCATTCATTCATTCACTCCACTCCACTCCACTCCACTCACTCACCTCGGAAAGGAACCAGCTGCTCGTCCACCGTTACTTCGGAGCCGGGCTCGTAGAGGAGAGAGAGTCGCTCCGTCCACATGTCCCACAGTTCCCTGACGGGCGCGAGCTTGTCCGTGGCGCGTCTCTCCGCTCTGGTACTTTGATCGTCAAAACGCAGCGCCGCCGAGTACGAGTAGAACACTTTGAGCGGCATGGTTGCGCGAAAGACAGGGCGTCCGCTCTTTGCGTGCCACAGGCTGGCCGCGGCCTCTCCTCGAGAGCGATACACACCCGCCAGAATGAGCAGGCCCACGTACGCTCGCAGATCCACCGCGTCCATCTCTCTCCAGCTGCTGCTGCTGCTGCTGCTGCTGCTGCTGCTGCTGCTGCTGCTGCTGCTGCTGCTTCTGCCGCTGCTACTGCCACCTCCGCCACCACCACGCGGACCTCGCTTTTCTTTTTCATGTTCTTCTTGGTTTACATCATCATCATCATCATCGTCATCATCATCATCATCATCTTGTTCTTGTTTGTCTTGTTCAACTTCTTCTTCATCATCAACTTCTTCTTCTATCATCATCTCTTCTTCTTCTTCTTCTTCTTCTTCTTCTTTCTTCTTCTTCTTGATGTTGTTCGTGTCGTTTGTCTTGTTCTTTGTCCTGGTCTACTGCCGCTGCGCCCGCGAGGAGTCTCGGTCTCTTCACGGTCCTCCCGTTTTGTCTTTGTATGCCGTATTTTCGCAGACCCGCGGCGTTTGTGCTGTCTAGTATAAGCCGTTCCATGTCATACGTTAGAAAGAGGCGAAAGGCCGAAACCGTGTCCCGAATGCGAGCTCTTGCGTACTCTGTGGGTCCCTGTTGTTGTTGTTGTTGGTGGTGCTGTTTTTTCCTTTGTCTTTGGTGGTCATCACCATCAGCATCAGCAGCAGCAGCAGCAGCAGCAGCATCATCATCATCACTATCGTCACGGAGACCACCGTGACTCTCCTCGCAGCCACTGTACCGGTCGGCCTGCAACGGAGACGTGTACCATGTTATTTGTCCATTTCTCGAGACGAGCGTTTGTTGTTGTTGTTGTTGTTGTTGTTGTTGTTCCTCCTCTTCCTCCTCCTCATGCTCCTCATCCTCCTCATCCTCTTCATCCTCCTCATCCTCATCTTCTTCTTCTTCTTCTTCTTCTTCTTCTTCTTCTTCCTTGCTTTGATGCTCAACCTTATCCTCTTTGTTAGGGTCCAGGACCGTCTTTGGTCCTCTAGTTCTGCTCATAGCTCTAGTAGTAGTAGTAGTAGTAGTAGTAGTAGTAGTTTGGGAATCCAGGTGCAATTAGTACGAGCACGAAAACAACAAAGACTTGGTGGTGGTGTTGTTGGTGGTGGTGGTGGTGGTGGTGGGGACGTTTTGACCCGGTAGTGCTTGCTTGGTGGTTGGTGGTGGGGACGTTTTGACCCGGTAGTGCTTGCTTGGTGGTTGGTGGTGGGACGTTTTGACACGGTGGTTGTTTGTTGTTGTGGTGGGACGTTTTGACCCAGTGGTTGGTGGTGGGGACGTTTTGACCCATGGGGACGTTTTGACCCAGTGCTTGGTGTTGGTGGTGGGGACGTTTTGACCCGTAGTGCTTGGTGGTTGTTTGGTGGTGGGGACGTTTTGACCCATGGGGACGTTCTGACCCGGTGGTTGTTTGTTGGTGGGGACGTTTTGACCCAGTGGTTGGTTGTTGGTGGTGGGGACTTTTTGACCCAGTGGTTGGTTGGTTGGTGGTGGGGACGTTTTGACCCAGTGGTTGGTGGTGGGGACGTTTTGACCCATGGGGACGTTTTGACCCAGTGCTTGGTGGTTGGTGGTGGGGACGTTTTGACCCGGTATGCTTGGTGGTTGTTTGGTGGTGGGACGTTTTGACCCATGGGGACGTTTTGACCCGGTGGTTGGTTGTTGGTGGGGACGCTTTGACCCAGTGGTTGGTTGTTGGTGGTGGGGACGTTTTTGACCCGGTAGTTGTGGTGTGTGGTGGTGGGGACGTTTTGACCCATGGGGACGTTTTGACGCGGTGGTTGTTGGTGGTGGTGGTGGTGGTGGGGATGTTTTGACCCATTGGGGACGTTTTGACCCGGTGCTTGGTGGTTGGTGGTGGGGACGTTTTGACCCGGTAGTGCTTGGTGGTTGTTTGGTGTGTGTGACGTTTTGACCCATGGGGACGTTTTGACCCGGTGGTTGGTTGTTGGTGGGGACGTTTTGACCCAGTGGTTGGTTGTTGGTGGTGGGGACGTTTTGACCCGGTAGTTGTTGGTGGTGGTGGTGGTGGGGACGTTTTGACCCATGGGGACGTTTTGACCCGGTGGTTGTTGGTGGTGGTGGTGGTGGGGATGTTTTGACCCATTGGGGACGTTTTGACCCGTGGTTGTTGTTGGTGGTGGTGGTGGGGACGTTTTGACCCGGTGTTGGTTGGTTGGTTGGTGGGGACGTTTTGACCCAGTGCTTGATGGTTAAATTTATAGTACAATGCATTTTTGTTATTCAGCTAACTGTCCTGCACAATGATCTCTGTACTCACCAAATTGAAGGT